>NW_028327174.1:82720065-82873815 GCF_987537825.1 Furipterus horrens | reverse complement strand
AAAATTTGTTATAGAAATGTGAGTTGTGCAGGTATGGAACTGGTTAGGCAGTCCCTGTAAGGCAGTTCTTTTCAGGTCTGATGTTGAACATTGAAGTCCACAGGGCATGTACTGAGGAGGAGAATATAGACATAAGGGAAGAACAGCATGGACAAACCATAAGGCACAAGCACAACTGTAGCCCATGGTAAAGCTGGATCTTGCCAGTTGTTGCTGCCTCTGACTGGTATCCTCCAGAAACATGGGTCCTTGTCACAGAGCTAAACATACAACCAGGACTAGAATCTGAGAAACTGGAAGAGGACCCAGGAAAGGGGGAATAGTTACAGACCTAACCAGGGAGGTACTTTCCTTCTACCCTCCAATGCGTACTCAAGAATCTATCTTACACTTTATCCAGAAACATACAAAGAAGGAAATTCTGGAAAAAGTTTAGCCAAGTTGACCCTTTACAGAGACACACAGCATCCTTCTTAATCTCATAATACTAGTAAACTGGTGCTATCTCCATTGTAAAGTGAAGAAATTCAGACTGGAGAGCTTATGATCTCATAGCAGTGGACATTGCTGGGATTTAATTGCAAATTTTCCTTCTCACTTCAGCATTGCAGAAAAAAATCAAAGCAGTTGCTAATAGAAAGCAGAGTGGGTGGCCAACGTGCTGTTTTAGGAGACAGAAAAACACAGTAGTAGACATCAGGGACACAGCTTATTATTATTGCTGGGACACAGCTGTAGCTAAAAACCTAAGTAGTGACATTGGATGCACTTTCAGTAAGAATCAGAAGCCCTTAAACAGGGGTTTCTATGGAAAGGCCTGCTTTTGAAGAACAGCAGCCAATGGACTACAGGAATCAAGACAGCCAGAACCATGCCCTGGCTAGTGTGGCTCAGTGGATTGAGTGCCAGCCTGCAAACTGAAACGTCGCTGGTTTGATTTCCAGTCAGGGCACATGCTTGGGTTGTGGGGTCAGATCCCTGGTTGGGGGCATGCAAGAGGCAATTGATGCTTCTCTTGCACATTGATGTTTTCCTCCCTGTCTTTCTCCCTCCCTCCCGCTCTTTCCCTAAAAAAATTAAAATCTTAAAAAAAAAAAAAAAAGATAGCCATAGCCACAACCTAACTACTGGAGGCACCATTTATTCAGGATATAATGTTACTGTGAGCCCTAAAATTATGCAAGGCAATGGTTCTGAAGTCAGTAGGGCTAGACAGTTTAGCTATACATACTCTGCAAAGAATGCCACCGCTTCAAACAACTTGCACCATGTAATGAATAAATACTCTTAAGGAGATATCCTCATGTACACAAAGTATGTACCTGTTAATAGTCCTGCCCACCCAAAACCACACACACACACACGAACCTTCTCTATGAGAGAGAATTTGAGAACTGAGATGTCACCTAAATTTGTTCCCATTCTTGGCTACCATGGCTGCTAGTGCCGTCACACCTGTGTTTGGCAGGCTATCTAAAAGTGGAGTTCTTAACAGCCATTGAACACTTTCAGTGAGTCTCATCTTGTATAATTTTAAAAGCTAAGTCTCTTAATGACATATTATCAGACTACAGAGCTATAGTTATTAGGAACTGTCCACCTTACATTCTAAGTAATAAAATTAAGGAAACATATATGTTGTAAGAGGAAGAATTAATTTATGGAAATGATGAACAGCTTCAAAAGCGTAGGGTTATTAATAACAATTGGTGTCAGAAGATTTGGGGCATGCCACCATTTGGAATAATCCATTCCACTTTTTATAAAATGCTTTTCAAGAATTTGACTCATCATCCATATTTAGAATCTTTCTCTATCATTTTTCTTGGGCATAGGAATGCTAGGAAATTGATCTAAGCTCTCAGGTAAAACATTCTTATGTTGCGAATCAAGAAAAGAAAACCAGTTTTTACACTTATCTCCTCAGTGTGCAGCAAGTCTGTCCTAAAACCAGGGCTATTAATGCTTCTGGGAATGTCATTTATTTTACCTAAGGGAAAAATAAAAATAAAAAATAAATCAGATTTTCAAAGGGGACTGTCCTATTGTAACTTATAATGATAAAGGGGAGAAGTCTCATTAAATACACTGGATATAAACTAAATTCAATTTTGTTGTTCTTTCCAAAGTAGGCCTGCATTTGAAAATGTAAATAATGTGAGGAAAGCACAGCATAAGCAGTCTTGAGAAGGAGGGCAGAGCTATGTTAAATATTTGCTAATGAAGCTTTCAAGAACCAGGCATGGGCTTGTTAACAATACCCCCAAGCTCCTAATTCCTTGAATCATTGGATAATTGATAATTAAAACAGATAATCACAGGAGAGATTATCCAGTGCAGCCTCCTCTTTTTACATATATATTAATAAATAATTTAGGCCAAGTGACTTAGCCAAGGGCACCCAGAGATGTGAGAATCTCAGCCCAGGGCCCTTTTAATTCACTTTGCCGGGTCCCTCTGTGTTAAGAGCCAGAAAAAAATTGGGGCCTTTAAGACTGCTGGAGTCCCAAGCAATTCCTCTTAAAGAACCGCCACACAGATGTACTCAGACTCATTTTCTCTGAGCTCCAGCACTGGGCTATCAGCTTGAAAGGCACTAGTGGTACATGGTGAGGAACTGAAGTGTGTGGCATCAAGGCAAGAGCTAGGGGACAGCTGTCTCCCAGACAAAAAGGTGGGCAGTGGTCGCTGTTTCTTTCCTGAGCCCTCTCTCCATAGAGTCACAGAGCCAACAGGCAAATGCTGTATATGAGACTACATCACCTTGGCTAACACTGTTAACCCCACCCAGGAGATCCCCTGAGACTCCATCCCACCCAAATTACGGGCCCACCCAAGCTGTTAACAGTGACTTTTTCATATGACCGACTGTTCCTGGCTCATGATTCACAACTTCCTAAATTCTCTCAAACAAGCAACAGCTGACCTCAGTGAGCCCCTAGATCCCATACTTCTTGCTAAGTGGCCCCAAGCCCAGCTCTAGAAGCAGCCAGCCTATGTTCACACTTGGCTCCACCTGGGAATCTTCAAGGCAGCTCAAGCAACAGCCATCTCAGATTGCTTTATAGCTCAGGCAGGGTGGCCATGGGCAGAACAGAGGTAGGGGGTGACCTTGGCCTGCACCTCCCAGAAAATCCCAGAGCCTATCAACCGCATACACAGCTGCAGACCATACTGAAGCACCACCACCCTGCCCTGACACAGCTCCATGGAAGGCAGAGGTTGGTGGTCAGTGGTCACAGCCAGTCCTCATAACTGACTGACCTGGGTAAATCCCTCCCATTGACCTGCCTGCACCAATCAAAGCTCAACTACAAGAGGAGGATGCACTCAGCCCACAAGGAGGGCTCACCTTATGTACCCAGGTTGGGTGATAGCGGAGGCTGTGCCACTAGACTCTACAGTACACTTACTACATTAAGCCATGCTACCAAGACAAGGATTCATAGCAGTTCTACATAATACATAGAATCAAACACAGGGAGACAGCCAAAATGAGACAACAAAGAAACATGGCCCAAATGAAATAACAGAACAAAACTCCAGCAAAAGAACTAAACAAAATAAAGATAAGCAATCTACAGATGCAGAGTTGAAAACATTGGTTAATAGGATGCTCAAGGAACTTAGTGAGGACCTCAACAACAACAAAAAGATCTGGTCAGAAATGAAGAATACACTAATTGAAATAAAGAATAATTTATAGGGAAACAACAGTAGAGTGGATGAAGCCAAGAGTCAGATCTATGATTTGGAACATAAGGATGCCAAAAACAACCAACCAGAACAAGAGGAAAAAATAAATTAAAAAAAATAGGATAGTGTAAATAGCCTCTTGGACAACTTCAAGCATCCAGCATTTGCATCATAGTGGTGCCAGAGGAGAAGAGAAAGAGAAAGAAATTGAAAACTTATTTGAAAAAATAATGAAAGAAAACTTCCCTAATTTGGTGAAGGAAATAGACATGCAAGTCTAGGAAGCACAGAGTCCCAAACGAGATGGACCCAAGGATGCCCACTCCAAGACACATCATAATTAAAATGCCAAAGGTTAAAGATAAAGAGAGAATCTGAAAAACAGCAAGAGAAAAGAAGTTAGTTACCTACAGGGGAGATCCCATAACACTGTCAGTTGATTTCTCAAAAGAAAATTTTCAGGCTAAAAGAAATTGGCAAGAAATATTCAAAATTACAAAAAGCAGGAACCTACAACCAAGATTGCTCTACCCAGCAAAGCTATCATTTATAATTGAAGGGCAGATAAAGAGCTTCCCAAACAAACAAAAAAAAAAAACTAAAGGAGTTCATTATCACCAAATCATTATTATATGAAATGTTAAAGGGACTTATTTAAGGAAAAGAAGAAAATCAAAATCATGAACTATAAATGGCAATAAATACATATCTATCAATGACTGAGTTAAAAAAAAAAACACTAAGCAAACAGGAACAGAGACAGAATCATGGATATGGAGACTGTTTTGATGGTTGCCAGATGAGAGGGGGGTGGTGAATGAGTAAAGAGGTGAGTGGATTAAGAAGTACAAATTGGTAGTTACAGAATAGCCATGGGGATGTAAAGCACAGTATAGGAAATAGAGTAGTCAAAGAGCATATATGCATGACCCATGAATTGCCTGAAGGAGTGGGGGTGCTGGGTGGAAGGGGAAAAGGTGAAAAATTGGGACAACTATAATAGTAAAATCAATAAAATATAATTAAATAATAAAAATTAAAAACCGTTAAAACTCTATCGAAATGTAGGTCACGGAAAGAGGAATATATACTAAAATAAGTAAAGTTATGTCACAGGTGAATTTTTACTCTCCAATTATTTTAGGTGGATGAGCTACTGTAAACTAGTATTAAAAGTCATAATATAGAGAAAGCTTTTCAGCTTCATTAAATTCCGTTCCATGTCTCTGTAACTTGTGTATGGTACAACATTTGTTTATAAAAAGACACAGAAAGGCAACAACATTTAAAGAGAAAAATCAGAAAAGATTATCTTGAACCTGAAAGTGAGCTTTTGAATAAATGCTTCTTTAGGGAGTCTGGCCAAGGTCCGTTGTCGCTCTCATTCTTTTCAACTCAGTGGATTTTTCCCCAAAGATGAAAGGAAGCTATACTGTGGACAAAAATGGAATGAAGCACACTTCTAAGTGAGAATGTAAACCTTCATTTCTTTCAACTATTGTGACTTTTATCCCTCAAGATAAATCCTAGATGTCATTGGCTTAATAAGTCAAGACAAAAACAGAACCTTGACCACCTCGAACCATCCAAATGAAATTCTGTGTTCAAAATCTTTACTCATATAGATATCCTTCATGCCAACCATCAGTTGAGCGTTTACTCGGGGTAAAAATTAACACCCAAAGCTTCACCTTCTCAATTCAATCTCAGCCCATCCCTTCCCTGAGTAGCAAGTATAATTTATCTTTTATTATTGCCTCTGGGTACAGCTGTGTAGTGAAAGTTCAAACGTGTGTTCCATATTTTTAGCTATATGTAATACATTAAAGGGAGACTGAAAAACTTAAGTGTATATAATTAACTACAAGCATTTTAAATATTTTAACTATTGTTTTAGTTAAGCTATGCAGTTAATATCTCCAACCTAGAGTGTATATACAATGATCCTACATATCTAAAATTCAATACCAAAGGAATGCCAATTGAAGATGGGGAATAAAAAACCAAAAGTTTATAAAATATGCAATGGTAAGAGTTTGTCTACCATCTGATGCTTCTATGTTTACTGTCTAATGGTTAAAGCAAAAAGAGCCAAAGAAAGAGAAAACTTTATCTTCTTAAGACTTAATTAAGTCCCTGTCTATAAGATAAATTATTTTAGAAACTATGCTTTCTACTCAAGCCAGGAGAATCTGTTTCTTCTTAGAGTTTGTAGAAACACAGTCCTAACTAGCTCAGGTTAGGGAGTAGGGATGAACATAGGACAGTTTCATGATGGTGCCTATTACATACAACTGGCAATTAGGGCTCATTCAACATACCTGGAAGTCTGAGGAAGTGTAATTCATATTGTACTGTGACAATTTGCCTCACCCAAGTGATTTTCTCCACCAGCTTCTACCTGTCTAAAAATATCTGTCCATGTAGAATGGTTATTTTGCCTATGGTTACTAACATGGCTGCCCATCAGATTCACCTAGGGAGCTTGTTAAGGAAACAGATTTCCAGATCCTGTCCTAATACCTACTGAATTAGAATCTCTAGAGCCAGGGAGAAGCAAATCAATATTTTGAACAAGTTTTTCAGATGTATGTGGTACAGTTAGTCCAGCTGATCAGTATTTGGACATTATTGGTTTAGAAAACATATAGAATATGTAGAGAAAAAGAAGAAAATGGGGCAGAGAGGGCACCTTACCTCCTCATATGAACAGAGGTGATTTTATCAGATGAGCTAGTTGTCACCTTGAAAAGCTCACAGAATATTTATATCCCAGGAATCAAAAATTCACATACATTTAAGACAGGCAGGTAACATAAATGAGCGAGTGCAACTGAGTGGAACATTTGTGGCTTCCTTGGTCTGTTTTTCATATCTAACTTTTGGTAAGAACATGGGAACAAAAACAAAAACATCAACAACAAAAAACACCCAGGTTCTTCTTAACTCTTTTATAAGAATAGAAACGGTGCAAGCATGAGGATAAAGAGCTGTAGCTGCAGTGTCCAGGGTAATAGGGAAGAGTGAGGCCTTTGAAATCTGAAGAGTTTCTGCCACATCTAAAGTGGACAGCTTATAAATGACCTCTGTCCATTTTGGTGGAGGCAAAACTTACGTAAAAGGAGCCAAGATTAACAAAGGGAAGGTTAAAGAAAGGCTAGACAGGAGTGGGAAAGCATTCACTTTAAGGTACATCCAACCTAATATGGAAGAGAGGCTTATCCTAGTGTTCTCTCCATAGGTAAAAAGAGCCACATATTCTGCTGTTTTATTATATTGAGATTTTGATTAAATAAATTAGGATTTGGAATCAGACAGATCTGAGATGAAATCCCAGCAATCAAAAACTTAACCCTGACTGAGCCTCAATGTTCCCACTTTTTAAATGGGAAGGAATATCTAATTTGTATGGTTGTTTTGAGGGTTCTTTGTGAAAATGTATATGAAAATAGAAAGCACATGGCCTGACATATTATAGACACTGATAAATAATTTTGTTATTTAACTTCCTACAGTTGGGTCATAGCACACTCCTGTATTACCCTCTTTACATCCAGGGCCGTATGAAGATTTTAGGAAAATGGTTGCTTTACTTCAACCATCTACGCCACTTATAAAACTGAGCCAATGCAGGCAATGTTTCCTTAGATTACTGCAATCTGTTTGAGATTTCTCCCAAGGCATGTACCTGAGATTTGACTAGCAGTCAGGTGTTAGAAGATGTTCCATGGGTATTTTTATCTGTTTGTTTTGTTTAAAATTTGATGATATATTTTGCAACGATAAGAATTTATGATCTCATGTTTCCATTGACATAACCTGGAATTTATCTGGTCTATCTCATTTGGCCACCTCACGCACACACAGACACTCAGAAGATACATGATATCATTAACTATTACCGGGTCTCCAGAATTTATTTTGCCTTTGTATTTCTTCTTTGCTCTTTATAGTTTTTCATAACTTTGCTCTTTATCCTCCAACAAGTAGAAGTAGTAAAAGAGAAAGTATATTCTATGTAGAGGACATTATTTCCCAGTTTGCTCATCTGGGAAAAACCAAGAGTATTAATAGCAATGCCTGTTTGATTAATTCATTCACATGCACTAACTGAAGAACTGCCATGGGTTAGAAACAGTGCTTGAGGCATTCATATACATGGAAAAATGGTATGTAAGGCTCTTCACAAACAAATGCTATAAGACAGCTTTTATTCAGGAATTAGTTATATGTCTGAAGGCTATATAACATGTGGCCTGACAAGTCCCATGAAGATAATCATGATCACAGCTTGATAACTATTGATGCTACCGGTGTTTGCTTCATATAATATGTACTTTTTAGATTTAGAACCTAAAAGAAATGTGGCATTAGATACAGATTCATCAGTTAATATTATAAGTATATTCCATCATTCTCATCTTCACTAGGCTGATAATAATCTTCCCTGGTAGCAATGTCTCTAGAATTTTATTGGCACACACCCAATGAAGACTTTTGTGTTTATTGCAGTAGATATTATTTATTTATCATTTACTTCTACCTACTGTTCTCTCTTTAGTACCTTTGAAGCCTCAGTTTAGATTTTTTATCTTTCACTGAACTTCTTAGTTCATTCCATGCACGTGTGGTTCATGGGGTTGGAGATGTGGCTAAACAGAATTTAAAGATGTCCTCACTGGCTCTTTGACCTCATGTGATTCCCCCTGCTCTCTTCAGCATTCAGCTTCTCAGCTTCATTTTTCTTGTTTTCCAGGACAGACCAGTATCCCACTAGTCCTGTGCACTGAAATGTTGCACTTGACCTCAGTTCAACAGCAACGGAAATGAGAACTGACTGTGTAGTGTTTCATCTCCTTTTTTCCAGGTGAGAATAGAGTCTGTCTATTCTTTCCCTAGTAGAGTCTGTCTGCTTCTGTTCATTCTCCAGTGCCTTCCCATGGGTTCTTTTTTGTGTTGTGACCAAGTTGTATAGTTGTTTTCTGCATGAAACAGTTATCTCATATGGCTTTAGTTTATCACACCCAGAGGGGAAACCAGTGAGATGTCTAAAAGAAAACATTTTTTCACATACGGAGAGTTTAGAGATTATCTGGGTGAGCAAAGTTAGACCCAGGGATTAAGTCATATGACCACAGTGATATACCTACTTAGTGATAAAGTTTATTAAGTAAATATTTGGCCTGTTCCTAATCTTAGTGCCAAAAATAGCATTTATGACCTGTTTGGATAAATGAAGTGAACCAGTAGAGTAGGGCTCTGGAAGACCAGCCTGATATGGAACTAGAAAACCTCCTTGAGAAGTACCTACCCTAAGAGAAAAGGGAGCCAAGAAAGGTAGGCCTGCTCCAGTGTAGTAGTGTAATTATTTATCCAAATTAACCATCCCTCCAGACCTCCAAGGCTCATGTCTGAGTCCCATGATAATTTGGGCTGTTAGTACAACCAGAAAGATAATGGAACAAAAGCCACATCATTTTGGTACCCTCCTCAGAGAAGGTAACCAAAATGGTAAGTGATTAAGGTCTTTTCTCCATCTTTCCTCCAGGTCCCAGTGCGTCAACAGTGGCAAAGGTGGAGCCCAGAGATGGGGGTGGGAGCAATGCCTATCAAAGCAGCAGGAGAAGCTAGAGGAAGCAGCTGTGTGTGGCAGGTTTGTAGAAGGGGCAGTGGTGCCTGAAGGACATGGCAGCATCTAGCGGAGGGGAGCTAGTGTTCCAGGATCCTAGAAGTCCTGCATTAATTGGTGGGGCATGATGCATGAAACACACAGTTTAGTGTCAGTGTTCTCTAATTTCAAATTCTGGGCTGATGTGGCCTAAGTAAGCACAGGTTACAAATCTACATTAGCCAATTGATTGAATGCAATTGCCAATTGCTAAAATTGAGAGGAATAAATAGATGAGATGCAAATGGAACATTACATATAAAAGGCAAGGGAGTAAGAAAAGAAAATGTAGAAACAAAAGCAGGGTCTTTCTGTGACATTATTTGCCCATACAACCTAACAATACCTTCAGTTCATATCAAAATTGACCAATATTCATTTCAAAAACTAAATATCCTGCCACTCAGGTGTCTTTATTAGTGTAAACATAAAGTTTACATGTAAGAGAGAATAAGAAAGTAACAAGGGGATTGTTCTCCATTGAAGAAAGGCTAGAGAAACATTCTTCATTATTTCAAAATGTAGGTGCCCATGCTCTCTTTGTAATGATAAGGACACTATTCAGGTAGGCCAGTAAAGGAACCCCATCACTGAAGCAGGGGACCACTATGGATATGAAAGGAAGGGAATGACACTGTGGAAGTTGCTTTATGGAGGATGGTCTTAAATACAAGGCCGTTGAGTTCAGATGCCATTTAATAGGCAATAAGGAGGTCTCTGCTTCTTCACAAGTGGAGGCACAATGTGATAAATATGCTGCTTGAGAGAGATATCACTAGAACAGTGTGCAACATGAAGAAAGGAATGATGATCCTGGAAGCTTTCTCAGTAACATGTAGGAGAGGATGGGACCAGGCCTGGGATGGTGACAGTGTGAGTGAAGAGAAAAAGCATAAATGTTGAGACATGGAGGGAGTGCTAGCATTAGTATCCTCATAGCTTCTGAAGGATAAGCTTGCCCATCATTCATTTTTGTATCCCAGGAACCAGCATAGTGTGGGTGCTTAGGGCAAGCGGCAGCCAGGATAACTTCTAGAACATGTCTGTGCTTTTCCATAATCATTCCTTTCCCTCTTCTCATGGTAAAGATGCTTTATTTTTCATATGGTGCTTTGTCTTATGAGCACAGGGACCAGAAAAGAATTAGGGGGTATGCAGTCTCCGCCAGGTACTTGCCTAAGGCTCTTTTTAAAAAACACACATTTCAAAGATCCCTACATCCTTTGTTTCCACCATAATTTTATCTTCTGTTTGTCTGTGTTTCTACCAGTTTTTTAATTTGTGCATTTGGCTCTGACTTCTTGTAGAATTTTCAAAGCAAGACAGCTCTATCAACACCCCTGCCTCCAGTTAAATAGATATCTAGGATCTTATTTTCTGGCAGCTTATCTGATGGTGCCGAGATCAGAGGCACCGTGATTTCCAGCAATAGAAGTTTTTATTTCAATACAACATGTAGTAGGGCTCCACCCCCAGCAGATTCTCTTCAGTGGCACAGCGCCAACTAAGCCTCACCTGACTCCCTCTGAGCACCGTGCCTACATGCCGTTAGCGTCCGTTGCCATCAGGAAGAGTCACACACACACACATGGAAGAGCAGCCCAGGAGAGTAAAATGATCACTCGGAATCCATGGACAAAGGATATATAAAAATGAATGTGGACTCAGAGTCATTTCGTTTTGCTATCAATGGTTTATTCTTTTGAAATAGTCACCTACAAACAGCCTAAAATCTCCCTCTGATGAGAAGGGGTGTGGCTGCATGGCTAACCTGAGTATTGGCCTTGGTCTGTCACTACCAGGACCATCTTCATTGCTGTCATCACTGCAACTGTTATTTTGCTGTATGACTAGGGTAAACTTACTTGTGTCAAGGACTGGTGTTTGCATACAGCAGTATAAACCCCAGGTAGCTCAGTAAGGGAGCAATCACTGAAGCAGGGGCCCACTATATTTATGAAGGGGAGATGAGCTTGAATATCTGGGAGGTGCTCTATGGAGAAGTACCTTAAATATTGGGTTCTAAATATAGAGAAACATGTTGGCTATCCAATGACTTATTAAATTTATTATACTAAATATAATATAACACAGTATACGGTACTAGAGATGGTCACCATTTCACTCTTGCTCACATTCACTCAGCTTCTCATATACCAAAACAAGAAGTTATGCATATCAAGTGGCCTCAAACTATGTCACAGTTAATGGACTGGCCAATAATTTTCTCTCTTCTGGAAATTGGGAATGGGGACACAGAGACCAAGACAAGGAGACATGAGCTGAAAGGTCATGTATCTAAAGGGACCACTTTGAATTGGCCCCGAATGAGGTCACTGGAAAACATAGGAAAAGAGAAGCTCCAGATTATGTAGAGAGTACAAGGCAGATATGCAGAGAGGAATGAAGTTAGGAAACCATGCGGGTCCAAAATGAATAGCAGAGTTTCTGAGGCTTTGCAGTTCCCCCAGGAACTAACAATACTTTCTACAATTGAGTTCCATTGGAAACGGTTGGAATAATTCCCTTTCCACTTGAACTTCTTCATGTGGGATTCTGTCCCTTACAAATAAAAATTCCTTTACTAAACAGACAGTCCAGACTGTTAATAATGGTGGGCTATATGAAAGAAAAGAATGCCATGAGAAGTTAGTCTTTTGGGTGAAATGACAAACTCCTGAATGAAAAGAACAATATTTAATAAGTTAAATGCTTAACACAATGCCTGATGCAATTTGTGATTGAAATCAGTAGTTCTAGGCCATGAATGTGAGCATGGGTATGGAGTGAGAACCAATCCATTTTAAATGGCTTATTTCCAGATGGAAGAAACTGAAGAAGGTTTTGAAGGCTGTTGGAAACATATCTATCACCACACAGTAAGGGCAGGGTCCCTAGCTTCATTGTGAATTGACACAGCCTTTCATATGTTGTTGAGCACAGGGAAGCACTTAGGGAATAGTTAGGGTTTGTGATTGTCTCTCTGATGCACACCAGGAGTGCTGATTGATCTCACATCAGAGTGGAATATTTCCTGAAACAGATCTGGAAATAGAACAGTGCTCACCACCTCTCTTGCTCTACACTTACATGGATACCCAGGAGCTGCCACCGTGCTTTCAGTCCTAGATGTCCATATGGCTTTTTCTCCATTCATTCAAGATCCTGTTCAATATCATCTTCTCTAGAAAGCTTTCCCTATCCATACACAAATATTATCTCTTTATTTTATCTCCTTTCATTCTGTTTTATTTCTCTACACTGTACTTACCACTCCCTGGTATTGCATGTGTAAATTAGTTAATTTAATTTGTTGTTTCCACGGTAGGCTATGTTTCATAAGAGCAGGAATTTCTCTGTTCTGTTTTACTATTATAATCCCAGAACCTAGACTAATGACTGGCACATTATAAGTGTCCAATAAATATTTGATGAATAAATGAATGAATGAGCAAATCTCCCTTAAGGAGCTAAAAGTTCCTTCAGGAAAAAGTACACATGTATTTCATCTTGTTGTTCTTACTGTATCAATACAAAACTTGGTACATAGAAAGTGTTCTATACATGTTTATTACATGAATTTTGGATATTGTAATAAGCAGCATATGTCATACTCTTCTTTTTTTTAATGATTTTATTTATTTATTCTTTTTGACAGGGGGAAGAGAGAGATAGAGAGAGGGAGAGAAACATCATTGTGTGGTTGTCTCTCATATGCCCCCAACTGGGGGCCTGGCCCACAACCAGGCATGTGCCCTGACTGGGAATCAAACCAACAACCCTTTGGTTCTCAGGCTGGTGCTCAATCCACTGAGCCACACCAGCCAGAGCATGTCATACTTTTCTTGAACCTACAAAAAAAATAGTCTCAACCAGCAGAGACTTTACCATAGTCATGCTGAAGGACACTGTGTAACTCAACATGGTTTTCAAGATCGTGGGTGAGCAGGAATCTTGAGAATGGACACAGTCTTTCCCATGTTGGTTTATTGGAGCCTTATTAGAAGAGTATTCAGTAACTGCAACTGAGGATGACCCCAAAAATGTTATTCTCTTTTTTATCACCTGATCCAGGTTTATTCCTTCCCTTTCTGGAGCAGTACATATGCGATACCTCCTGCCAACCACAGTCACTTCAGCGCTGCTTAATGACAGGGATACATTCTGAGAAATGTGTAATTAGGCAAGTTTGTCATTGTGCCAACACCATACAGTCCACTTACACAAACCTAGATTATACAACCTACTGCACACTGAGGCTATACATATACGGTATAGCTGATTGCTCCTAGACTACAAGCCTGTACAGCATGTTGCTGTACAAAACAACATGAGATTAAATCAAGCACAAGACAAAAAGGTGCAATCAAGAGATTTGGTAAACATGAGATGTATAAGGTGCTGCCAGCATATCATAGCATACTCTTACACAGCAAACTTTATATATATATTGAGAGAGAGAGAGAAAAAAAACACTCTAAAATAATGATTAAAAATATAGTATTATATTTAAACCACTAATATAGTAATTTATTTTCATTATAAAGTATTATACACTGTATATATTTGTATGTGTTATGCTCTCACATGACTGGCAGTGCACTGGATTTGTTTACACCAGGCTTACCACAACACATGAGTAATGCATTGCACTATGATGTTAGGATGGCTATGATGTCACTAGGTAATAAGAATTTCTCAGGTTCTTTATAATCTTATAATGCTGACACAATTATAGTCAGTTGTGTAGGAGTTCACAAGGCTTATTTAAAACTTACACACTCAAAAACAAATGCTTAACATTTGCCAATATAAATATCTAAAATGTCGTCTTATTCCTATCTTTCACCCTAATAATAACCTTTATATAATCACATCCTGACTCTAAAAAATTAAACTTGGAAAATCTATCTGGTACTGATGAAAACGTGGAGAAATAAAGACTATGGTACTCGGGTAGAAATATAGGTATTTGGTGTGATTTTTGTAGAGAAATAGACTGTCATTATACAAACTGAATGTGCAATAATTCTTAGGATGAGGAAAGCAATAATATAAAAGTTAAATGGAAGAAAGACAGTGAAGTGGAAGGAATGTAGGTTCAACTCTTGACTTTATTGTGTGATCTTAATTTATCATTTACATAGACTCTCTGATCTTCACTTCCTTCATCTCTAAAACAGGAAATACAATTCCCCCATTCTTCATTTGTTGTGAAGTTTAGAGAAAATGTACACAAAGCCCATACTGTAGAGTCTGTCACTTTAGCAACACAAGTCAAAGAGGAGGACATTTTTGTCCTTAAAGAACAAAAGAGGATGGTGGAATTAAGTATGGTTGGGTAGAACCTAAGAAAACTCAAAAATTATTGTTGCAAGAAACTTAATATCTTATGGGGAAAGATTTGAGTAGGAAGAATGAGATTTTATAGGTATTTGTGAGAGGACTTATAAATATTTTTATTTTCCAAAATAAAAATATGAAAATAAGCCCACTAAATTGATATAACATTGATAATAATCTATACATCTCAAATTAACATATTAATGTCTTATTCTTTTCTCACCAAAAATTTTTACAATCATCTTCCCCTGAAGTTTCAATAACATGTTTAAAAATTTAATTCTTCATTACAGAAAATATATGTATTCTAAGGCTAGGAATTTTTTGTTTGTTTATGTTGTCTTCTAGGTTTCTTTGTTTTGTTGTTTTTCTTATTTTGGTTATTGATTCTGTTACTTAGTCTAATCCATCATGCAAATATCCAATACCTTTCTGATTTTATGTCATGAATTGTTGACTTATACATTCTGGGTTTCAACACAGTCCTAGAATCAAGAGTAACTTGGATGCTTGAGATAGGAAAAATTTGAGCAAGCGATACTTAATTACCCTTCCCCTGCACCATTATAGTTCCAGAGATCATTCCAAACTCCATTTCTCAATACATAGGGTTAAAAATTCTCAACCCCACCTATGATAATTCCACATCAGATCAAATTAGAACAGCATTAGCTCTAATATGGCTTCACCAGAAACTTACCTATCCCCATCACATATACATACAACACAGGCTTACTGCATGCCACACATTGTGTAGCAAGCCTGTGCCAGTCAAGGTTCAGGCAGGAACACAGAAGCACTGTGCTTGCTATGGGATAATGAATTTATTCAAAGAATTAGAATGTACACAATTAAAGGAGTAGCTGGGAAAGGAAAAGCCCGAAGGAATATTGCAGACCTAGAGGGAAAAAAATCAACAACAAGTGAAGTTATGGTGCAGATAGATGAGTTGGGGTTTCCAGGGAAATCTAAGAAGCTGAAGTTTATGAGAGCTCTGATCTGTGTGCAGCTACTAGTGCTGTGGGTCTAGGGTCAAGCATCTGGTGGAAAATGTTTAGACAATAAATCCAGCAGTTGGATACAGAGCTTGGGAGAATAAAAACAAACTGGGTATCCCCATACCTATCTGTCCATCTTGCAAATCTTACACAAGCTCCTGTTTGGCCAGCTGCAACCTGGAACCATTCAGGAAAGATATTTGAAAATGTAGTACCCAAATTAAATAATACAAATCCGTCCACTGATTCATTAACTTGTAATCCATATATAACACTTTTAGCCATATGTAATATTCAAATAAAATCAATAGCAGAATTTTGCTTCTACATAACATGATACAGCTATCCATAACATAACCAATAATACAGGGTCCTCTCCAAAAGAAGATACCTAAGTTCTTTGTCTCTTTTCCTGTCTTTGGCCAATGTTCATTCTTCATCTACCTGAGTATCATTCCTTCTTTGATCTATACCTTAACACTATTAATACATTTTATGATTGATAATATGGAAACTGAGAAAGGAAAAAAGAAAGAAAACAAATGATATTTTATACACACACACACACACACACACACATATTCATATAAAAGTAAAGAAGAAACACTTATAACTCTTGGAAACTTTATTTCTGTAATTTGCCAGGCTATCATAACATGGTCTGTGCCATTAGTAGTCCTGCCTCTGTTATATTGTCAGAGTATTCCATCAATGTTAACATAAGACATGGGATAGTACTAAGAGGCATCCAGACCACCTCCTGCTTTCCAAAAATACTACTTATACCCTCATTATGTAGAAGTAGTCCACTTTCCTCTTGATAGGATCAATTGCCCTTCTAAGGCAATAACGCTATTCCTTGCCTGTTGGTTCACTGGGATGAGAATCTCAAAATGATAAGGTAATAGTTACAACTTCTAGTTAAGTGAAACTTTGCATGCCCTCTGATAAAAACAGTCTTTCCTTGTTCAGTTAAGGCTCTAAATCAGCAGATAAAGACTTCAGGGGTCCTCTCACTTGAGACATGTGGAGCAACCGTTTGCATCCAGGATTCTACCTTTTAGAACACATACATGTGATCTCAACAGGCAGACAAATGTATGAGAAAATGACATGATACTGTATATATGGAACCCTAAAAATTCCACAAAAAAACTACTAGAACTGATAACTGAATTCAGTAAATTAGCAGAATACAAAATAAATATCCAGAAATCAGTTGCATTTATATACACCAATAATGAACTATCAGAAAGAAAAACTAAGAAAACAATACCATATATAATTGCATCGTGGAACAGGGTGTTTTATGTAAATGGTGACCAGCAAAAGAAAGCTTAAAACAGGCCACATTCAAGGAAATATTATCAAGATAATAGATTATGTCAACGTGGAAGTGAGAGAATTTGGCATTTCTTCCAACAGCATGCCACAAGCAAAAGGGATAAAATTTTTACATTTTTATTGAAAAAAAAAAAAAGGACTGTAGAATTTCACAGGCTGATAGGAAAACTAGAAGTAGAAAGAGAGATGAGAGTTTTCTTTCATTTAAAATGGAAGAAGAGCCTCCATATGGAGATGTTCTCCCACTATAGGCATGGAAGAAAACTGGGGCAAAAAAAATATTGTTTGTGTATCCATGAAGGGGCTACCAGGTAGGCAAGGTTTATCCTGAAGCTATGTTAGATCCCAAGATACTTGAGGAAAAATACAGGTGCCATCTATAACAGTGGCTTACTGCAATATGTCAAAGGTACTTGGTAGGAGAAAGGCAGGATATCTGGATTGAAGAAATTTTGTAAAATTCTGAGAAGGCCTGGGAGTGAAAGCCTTCTCCTTCCTTCTCCATCCTTAACACACTGATAAGTATTGCTGCAAGTTAGGCCTGGCTACTGCTTTTCTTATTATTCATTTATTTAGTTATTTATTCCTCACTCAAGGACATTTTTTCATTGCTTTTAGAGAGAAAGGAAGTGAGAGAAACACTGATAAAAGAGAAAAGCATTGATTGATTGCCTCCAATATATACCCTGACCAGGGAGAGAGGATTGAACCCACAACCTAGGTATGTGCCCTGACCAAGAATTGAACCCACAACCTTTTAGTTATAGGACAATGCTTCAACGAACTGAGCCACACTTGCCAGAGTCTGCCCTTCTTATTTTTGGGTGGTGCAGCCCTGTCATAGTTTAATCCTTAATGATGCCAAATTCCAACTCTGCATCATGAATTTCCACTCATTCCAACTCTAAGATTACTTCCTGGGACACATTACATTCTCAATCAGTTTCCTGACAGAAATTCACCTGGAAGAATAACCTTGACTATAAAGTCATCTCCTTGATTATTCAATCATTTATTTATCAAATGCTTACTGTGAGCCAGACTCTGTTCTAGGCACCAATACACAAAGATGAATGAGAGATGTCCCACAAAGCTCAAAGGCAGGTGGCTAGGGTTATATAAAGGTAGATGAATTGTTGTTTAGGTTATAGCTAGTTTCAAATAAAAGTCCAAGCGGAAAGTATCTAATCCATCTCTTCATTAACAATTCAGCCAATGTGTATTGGATGTCACATGTCCCAGTAGCTTACGCAGATAAAGAAGACATGGTGCGTGTACTACAGAAGTTTGTCATCATAATCACAGACAAGTTCAACATACAATGGGTACTAATAAATGTATGTATAAAGATCAGTGGACATCCAGAGTAAGAATCAGGCTACAGGAGTCAAAAAGAGACCTCAAGTGAAGAACCACATATTTGTAAATAAAAGGCATATAATTTTCAACAAGAGTGTTTAGCTTTTTCTTTTTTTTAGTTATAGAATCCTTAAGTGCAACCTTAAGAAGAAAAAAGGAAAAAGTAGTGCCACTTCTTGTTGAAGTATGTGGGAATGTGGAGGAGTGAGAAACCCAGAGGCCCCCACTCAGCCTTCCCTTAGGGACCTGAGTACCTCTGTGACGCCTGAGCCAAATACGGGACCCACAATGTGAAAAGCACTGCTCTCCTTGAACAAAGAAGAGGAAACATGCTTCCTGGTTCTTCTCCAAGACCTGCGGCTGATTTGCTGGATAATAGACCATGCACTACTTGACCAACCTGTCTGTGCTTTGGTGTCTTCAAGAGGAAAACTAGGATGCAGACAGGACCAGCAATCCTGGGAGGCTCAATGCGTTCCTTGAGCTTACAAGACAAGAAAGAAAGGGGTGGGCATGGGGGGGCTGCCTGAGGCCTATTAACAGCTGGGCTTTGCCAGTCCCGAAGGAGAGGCAGCCTTAGTGACACAGTTACTGTCAGCACCTGTGCTTCTTTGGAATAGAGAATTTGTTTATACATTTTGGTCTCAGACACAGCATTTTCAGAGAAGAAGGATGATTTAGGAGTCAAGAATACAGTGATTTATTTAAGGATGGGAGGGGAAAGGGGGAGGAAGGGGGGAAAAGTGCAGTAATCAATAAGCGTAACTGGTAGTTAGAAAATAAATGGGGATATTAAATATAGTATAGGAAATGGAGAAGCCAAAGAACTTATATGCATGACCCATGGACATGAACTAAGGGGGGCGGGATTGCTGGATGAAAGGGAGGTACTGAGCAGAGGAGGGCAGAGGGGAAAAAATTGGAACAACTGTAATATCATAATCAATAAAATATACTGAAAAAATAAAATAAAATCACTCCAAAAATAAATGAATAAAAAAAAAATTTTTTTTAAAGAAAGATGGAAAAAATGCCTTTGAAAAGATTGATTCTTCCTCAGGGGATGTACACTCGGTCCCTTCCCAAGCTGAGGAACGCAATTTAGTTGTTCATAACTTTACTGACTTGACAAGGCAAACCAGCATTGCCAAAGACAATGTCCCTTTGCCTGAGGGGTTGGGTGTCACAGGGAGTACACTCAGTGGTGTGACTCCTCTTTCTCCACAACTTCTCTTTCTGCTTTAGTGACATGCTGCCCAACATAATCTCTTTGCTTCACACGTTTTCCACCCAGCAACAACATGTCCCTCACTCCTGCCTTGGGACTTAGGGTATCGTAAATGTGGTATAACTTATTTACAATCACTAAGAAGAAAATCAATAACTAAAATTATGCAATTGTCTCTGGACACAATGTATTCTGTTTTACTTATTTATTTATTTAAATTAATGTATTTATTTTTATTACAATAAAAAAATAACAATTCCCCACTCTCAGACTTAAGACCCTTTATAATCTTATAAAGGACAATGGGCAAAGGTCTCATGCTCCTCTAGCTGCTTCAAGCTGGACATGGTCATCGTCCTACCTACCCTTGGGTCCAGAAATCCCTAATAAGAGTGGGGGTGTGGAGGGGAGAGTAGTCTTCCCACATGGGGAAGGATTGTGCAGAGTCCAGGTCAGTTGTCTGTCTCTGGACAATGGCGTGCTTGGTTTAACAGGCTGGCATCCTTGGATTCTGGGGGCAACAAATTTGGCAACAGGGTTAAAAGGCATCATTCAATCCATAACCACTAAATGACAAAAGGCAGGGATTAATTTTTCAATGTCCCACATTAAGGGAAAAAAAAGGCTTCTTTGGAGGAAGGTGTGCAAGGCATACCATCCTTGTCCAAAACCCTTTTGCTGACTATACTTAGGGCTGAGGGGAATATTTTAGGTTTCCCCTCTCTCAGACATCTTGGCCCTTTCTGTCCAAGCCATTAGGATAGAAAAGAGAAACCAGTTTTAAAGTGAAGCCCACAGACCACACCATGCTTCACTAACCCAGCCACTTAGTTCAGCCAAACCATTGAGTCTCAGGAGGCAGCAATGCAAACAGGATTAAGTGAGACCTATTCATACAGACAATCACTCAGGTAATGAGAGCATAGGCTTATGGCCTATGAAAACAGAACTCACATATTAATTTATGCAACATAACCCACAAACAAGTCTCTAAATCTGCAAGACTGTCTTATTGGAAAGACATCCATTTGCAAGGCATTTGACATTCTTCTTGCCAGTAAAATAAAACATCTTTGATGATGTCACAGACCTAGTCTAACTTTCAAATAAAAACAAACTTTAAATGAAAATAAACTTTAAAGACAGTTAGCTGTACTATTTTATAGTCTACAATGTATTCTGTTTTAGACTGAACTGTATTTTCCTAGAAACTTTAGTTTTTTACTTTTATTATTTTAATCATGTTTTAAATTTTTCAATTAAAATTGACATATATTATTGTATTAGTTTCATGTGTATGCCCTAGTGATTAGACATTACATAACTTACTAAGTGATCATCCTTATAAATCTCACACCCACCTGACCCCATATATAGTTATTACAATACTATTGACTATATTCCCTGTGCTGTACTTTACATCTTCATGGCTGTTCTATAACTATCAATCTGTACTTCTCAGTGCCTTTAACTTTTTCACCCAGTTCTCCAACACCCCTATCACCTGGCAATTGTCAAAATGTTCTTTATCTAAGAGTCTGTTTCTGTTCTGCCTGTTCATATATTTTGCTTTTTAGATTCAATTGTTGCTATCTATGTGTTTATTGTCATTTTATTGTCCATAGTTTCTATCTTTTCTTCTTCTAAAAAAAAAAAAAAAAAAACCTTTAACATTTCATATAATACTGATTTGGTAGTGATGAACTCCTTTAGCTTTTTCTCTTCTGGGAAGACCTTTATCTGTCCTTTGATTCTAAATGATAGCTTTCCCGGATAATCTTGGTTGTAGGTCCTTTTTTTTTATTACCTTGAATATTTCCTATGAATCCCTTCTGGTCTACAAAGTTTCTGTTGAAAAGTCAGCTGACTGCTCCCTTATACATAACTAACTGCTTTTCTCTTACTGCTTTTAGGATTCTCTCTTTTGTCTTTTAACTTATTGCATTTTAATTATGATGTGTCTTGGTGTGGTCCTTTTTGGGTCTAGCTTGTTTGAGACTCTCTGCACTTCCTGGAGTTGTGTATCTATTTCCTTTATCAGGTTAGGGAAGTTTTCTGTCATTATTTTTTCAAGCAGGTTTTCAGTTTCTTGTTCTTTCTTTTCTCCCTCCAGCATCCCATGATGTTAATGTCAGTATGATTGAAGTTGTCCCAGAGGCTCCTTAAACTAGCCTCACTTTTTTGGATTTGTTTTTCTTTTTGCTGTTCTAATTGGGTATTTTTTGTTCTCTTATATTCCAAATACTTAAATGTTAGACCTCAAACCATAAAAATACTAGAAGAAAGCATAGGCAGGAAAATCTCAGACCTTGCTCATAGCAAGGGAAACAAAAGAAAAAATAGACAAACAGGACTACATCAAACTAAAAAGTTTTTGCCCAGCAAAGGAAATTATTAGCAAAATGAAAAGACAGCCCACAGAATGGGAGAACATATTTGCAGATACATCTGATAAGGGGTTAATATCCAAAATTTACGAAGTACTGACAAAAATCAACCCCCCAAAAAACAACACAATTAAAAAATGAGAGAGAGAGAGAGAAAGAGAGGGAAAAATACAAGTACAAAAAAAAAATGACAATGAGTAAGTGCCTATCAATAACCTTAAATGTAAATTTATTAAATGCTCCAATGAAAAGACATAGGGTAGCTGAATGGATAAGAAGACATGACCTGCATATATGCTGTCTACAAGAGACCCACCTTAGAACAGAAGTGCTACTAGGTTGAAAGTAAAGAGATGGAAAAAAAATTCCAAGCAAATGGACATGAAAAGAAAGCTGGGATAACAATACCTTTATAAAACAAAATAGACTTCAAAAAAAAAAAGCCATAAAAAGAGACAAAGAAGGTCACTACATAATACTTAAGGGAGTAATCCAATAGGAGGATATAACCCTTGTAAACATATATGTACCCAACACAGGAGTACCTAAATACATAAAGAAAATATTGAGGATTTCAAGAAAGATATTGACAACAATACAGTCATTATATGAGATTTTAATACCCCACTGTCAATAATGGATAGATCTTTTAATCAAAGAATCAACAAGGATATTGTGACACTGAATGACACTCTAGATTAAATGGACTTGATTAATATATACAGAATCTTTCACCCCAAACAAGTAAAATATGCATTCTTTTTGAATGCACATGGAACATTTTCAAAGATAGACCACATGGTAGAACACAAAAAAAGCCTCAACAAATTAAAAATAAAAAAACTGAAATCATATCAAGCATCTTCTCAGACCCCAATGGCTTGAAACTAGAAATGAACCTCAAAGAAAAAAATAACAAATATTTAACACATGGAGACAATAATATGCTATTAAATAATAAGTAGGTCAACAATGAGATCAAGGAAAAATCAAAAGGTATCAGGAAACAAAAGGAAATAAACATGCAACAACCCAAAACCTATGGGACACAACAAAGGCAGTACTGAGAGGGATGTTCATAGCAATACAGGCCTACCTAAAAAAGACAGGAAATTTTCAAATAAACAATTGAATCCTACATCTATAAGAACTAGAGAAATAACAACAAAGTCCCAAATGAGTAGAAGGAAGGAAATAATTAAGTTCAGAGCAGAATTAAATGCCATAGGGACTAAAAGGACAATTTAAAGGAGCAATAAACGAAGGAGTTAGTTCCTTGAAAAGAAAAGATAAAAATTGACAAACCTTTAACCAGACTCATGAAGAAAAAAAGAGAGAGGGCCCAAATAAATGAAATCAAACATGAAAGAAGAGAAGTTACAACTGATACCACAGAAATACAAAGGATTGTAAGAAGTTACTATGAACAACAGTATCTCAGAAAATTGGACAACCTGGGTGAAATGGACAAATTTCTAGAGACATACAACCTTCCAAAACTGAATAAAGAAGAAGCAGAAAGCCTGAATAGATAGATAACTACTAGTACCATAGAATGAGTAATCAAAAAAACTCCTGACATATAAAACCTCTGGAAAGTATGGCTTCACAGGTAAATTTTATCAAACATTTAAGGAAAAACTAACTCCTATCCTACTCAAACTATTTCAAAATATTCAGGAGGTGGGAAGACTTTTAAACTCTTTTTTATGAGGCCAAAACCAAATCAAGGAACAACAAAGAAAGGCCAATATCACTGATGAATATAGATGCTAAAATCCTCAACAAAATATTGGCAACCCAGATTCAGCAATACATTGAAAAGATCATACACCATGATCAAGTGAGATTCATCCCAGGGATGCAAAGATGGTACAATATTTGCAAGTCAATAAACACAATACACCACATAAACAAATAGAAGGACAAAAATTACAACATCTTATCAATAGATGCTGAAAAAGCATTTGATAAAATCCTTCACCCACTTATGATAAGACACCCATCAAAGTGGGAATAGAGGGAGCATACCTCAACATAATAAAAGCCATATACAAGAAACCTACAGTCAACTTTATATTCAATGTGCAAAAACTATAAATTTTCCCCTTAAGACCAGGACAAGAGAAGTGTGTCTGCTTTCACCACTTTTATTCAACATAGTACCAGACAAGTCAAGAAATAAAAGGCATCCAAAGTGGAGAAAAGGAAGTAAACCTGTCATTATTCTCAGATGACATGATAGTGTGCATAGAACACCTTATAGTCTCCACCAAAAAGCTACTAGACCTAATAAGTAAATTTAGAAAAATAGAAGAATAAAAAGTCAATATTCAGAAGTAGATGGCATTTTTGTACACCAGAAATGGAATACCAGAAAGAGAAACTAGGGGAAAAATCCCATTTACTATAGAAACAAGAATAAATTTAACCAAGGGGGTAAAAGCCTGTACTTGGAAAACTACAGAACACTGAAGAAAGAAATTAAGGAAGATACAAATAAATGGAAGTATATATCCTGTTAATGGACTGTAAGGATTAACATCACTAAAATATCCATACTACCCAAAGCAATCTATAGATTCAATGTAATTTCCATCAATATTCCAGTGGCATATTTCAGAGAACTAGAACAAATATTTCAAAATTTTATATGGAACCAAAAATAACCCCTAATAGCCTCCCATGGACATGGACAAGAGTGTGGGAATTGACTGTGGGAGTCGGGTGTGGAGGAGGGCAAAGAGGGAAAAACTTGGGCCACTGTAAAAAGAACAACAATAAAAATATATACCTTAAAAAAAAGAAACATAGGCTATTGTAAAACACTAATAATAAAATGACTGTATCCCCCAAACAAACGGATACCTAGCATTGGATAAATTACTTAGATAAATGCCGTGCACCTAGTAGTGCCTATCTGTTAATGGTATGAACAAATGAATGAATGCCTACATTGTACAGGTGGAAAACCAGTTCACTTCTTTGGGAGGTATGGGTGATTATTGCTCATAGATTCAAGAGCAAACTCAAAATTTTACTGAATATGTCTTAATTTCTAGCTTAATTATCTACTTCATTTCTAATGTCCACATTAAAAAAATTACCATATGAAGAAATAGCAGCTTACACTATTATTCAAAAATATTCAGGAAACTGATTCTTAAAGAAAGTTAATTTTGGCTGAATTCTACACTAAAAAGAGACAACCTACTCATTAAAGCTGATTTTTGTTCAGCTGAGAAATATTATTTTCCAAAGTAAGGACTAATCATTGATCCTACACAATTAGTCATGCACTAGGAATCCTGGAAACAATTTGAGAGTCTCAAAAATTCTTGCAAAACTTTCACACTTAATCTAGAACATCTCAGAAAAGAAAACATCATGGCAGGGACAAACTCTACAGTGAGTGAAGTATTCTTTTGAGACCTTATAGGAGTGGACTACTGCTTGGTAATTAAGTATAACAAGAAAGAAGAATTTATAATTCCCTATGTGCACAAGGAATACACATTACAAGATGGAGTAATCATGTGAAGAACAAATTCAAATGCCAAGCCAGAGTCCCTTCATGTGCTTTTTTTAGATTCTATAACTCGGGGGTAATATACAAAACATTTAACAATTGGTACAGCATGAATAATGAGCAATCAACACTGACTCTGCCTATGTACAAAACAAGATAACACAGCCTGGCCGTTTAGGTGTATTTGACTGAATATTAGATACCTAATAGATCCACTTTCAGCTCTTTGCTTTTTGGCTTTTTTTATTGTTTTCTATTACAGTTGTCCCACTTCTCCCCCCATTGCTTCCTGCCACCCAGTCCACCCCTCATCTCTTCTTAATTGCATTCATAGGCTTATCTCCTGACTGCATAGGTCACTTGGTGACTTCAGAGAGCCTCTCCTGATGTGATGAGGGAAATCTTGTCTCCTGGGAGTTAGAGGATCCGGGTTTCAGTCTTAGCACTATGAGTTCTTATGACCTTAGAAAAATGATTTCATCATTCTGTGCTATACTTGCTTCTTTGGTAAAACAAAGAGATTGATGTTTTCTAACAAGAGTGTTATGGACATTGTCAAGAAAGTAGCAATTATTTATGGTGGAGATATGCCCTGCACATGACCAGATAGTTAACTTCCATTCCCTCTGAGCACTAAGTGCCAGTAACACCCACCAGTCATTGTGACAACCTAAAATTTCCCACAATTTTCCACTTTGTGTGAGAATAACTGAAGTAGATGGGTTCTTAGAACTTTCCAGTGTTAACCTTTCAATATTTCTTTTATTCATAGTAACAGTTCTACACCAGCAAATTCTGTTTTACACTGGACTATGGACTTTGTTCTCCACAATGACAAGCTTACTGATGCACCAGATAAAACATTTTTGAGCATTTCTATGACATAGATATCAAGGAGAACTTGCCACTCAAGTAAATGAGTACAGTGCAAAAAGAATCAAAAGCTCTATCAGGGTAGAATGTCAACAAATCAGTAACTATACATTTTTTGGAGATGAATCTGTAGGATTCAGTTGTAAGAACAGATATCTGCCTCAATATTTTAAGTAGAATGAGATTTAATACAGGAAATTAAGTACTTTCAAAATTTTAGGTGGCATGGAGGAACAGGTTCTAGGCTGGGCCCCTAGAAATAGCTCTTGAAAAGATATGTTTTTTAAAAGAGTCCGTTAAAGAAGCTGTTATCCCTTCCTCTATTGGAAAGATGGGAACTAAGAAGGCTACTCCTAGATCCACAGGTTTCAAGAGCATACTCTTGTTAACAGTGATTTTAAATCAGCAAACCACTGTCCTAACTACCACTGTCACTATATTGCCTCTTAACACTGCTGAAGCTTTTCTTGGCCAGTCCCTGGAAATAGAATGCAGAAAAATCTAATGTACCTGCCAACATATTTGCCAGTAGAAAATAATTAAAGCACCAGGAATATGGCTCTTTCCTCACTTCTGCTTCCATATACCTTGAAGAACTGAATTTATTTTCAATACTATAGCTACAAGTGAGTTGGGGAAATATAGCCTTTAGCCATCTAGTCACTGCAATGCAGGAAGGCACAATAGAAGTTTCATGTTAATTTCCGATCTGCCATATCCACCACAGAGAGCATAGACCTCTGTTATAATCTGATAAAAGTCATGGACACTTCCCATGGGAGAAAATAGTACAAAGTGTACATATTAAATTTTGTATGTATTTTCATGTTATGTACAGATCTCCCAAAACCAACCATGGACCCTAAAAACCCTTACACTAGAGCATTTCCTGAACCTTGACCCAGCTGACTTTTGGGACTGAATAAGTCTTTGTCATAGAGGCCTTTCGGTGCTTTGCAAGATCTTTAGCAACATCTCTCGCCTCTACATAGTAGATGCCAGAAGACTGTCGCCTCCATTGCCTCACTGCAGCTGTGACTGCCAAAAATGTTTGCCATGGCCATGTGTCCCCTTGGGAGCAAAAAACCACCCCCACTTGAACCTTATTTAGTTAGCTTTGATCAACAGAGTCATACAAATATTATAAATGACAATGAGTAAAAAATGTTGTGGGAATATAGACATAAACAAGAATGTGAGTCGCAACCTCAAAAGTAAATCTGGAAAGGGGCTTAATACTGTAACTGAACAAGCAGTACATGAAATTTAGACTCACAAGGTCTTTGTGGTAGTGTATTTTATGTGTCAACTTGACTGGATCACAGAGTTCTCAGATATTTGGTTATTTTGGGTGTGTGTCTGAGGGTATTTCTGGATGAGATTAACATTGGAAGAGGTACATTGAGTAAAGCAGATTGCCCTCCTTATGGGGGTGGGCCTTATCTAATCAGCTGAATACCTGGATAGAACAAAAAGTTTGAGTAACAAGGAACTTCTGCTGACTGACTGAGCTGAAGCATTGGTCTTTTCCTGTCCCCAGGTTCATATTGAAACATTGGCTCTTCTAAAGTCTCAAGCCTAAATCTACCAGCTCTCAAACTGAAACTTATACTATCAGCTCTTCTGGTTCTCACGTCTTCAGACTCAAGCTGGAACTGCACATTGGTTCTCCTGGGCCTCCAGCTTACTGACAGCAGATCTTGGGATTTGTCAGACTTTATAATCACATGAGCCAGTTCCATGCAATAGATCAACCTCAATCTCTCTTTCTCTCTCCCTTCCTCCCTCCATCCCCATATATCACACACACACACACACACACACACACACAAATATACACACATATCTCCTATTGGTTCTCCAGGAGAACCCTAGTTTAAGAGTTAGCTCTATTTCCCACATCAGTTAACTTCTCTGAACTTCAGCTTCCCCACTTATAAAACGGGAATTATGTCAACACCTATGTCACAAGATTACTATTGGAGGCAATACACACAGGATAGTATTCTTTACATAAAATTTATAAGAATTGTGTGTTTTTTAAAGCTGCCCTTTATTAACTACAGTCAATTTGAGTCATTAGTAGGAAGTTGGTCACCCCACCTCAAAGAGTGAAATTAAATTTATTCTGACCCATTTTGCTGCAGGTTCTGTCTTCTGATACAAGTAAAAAAATGTATGGAAATTAGTTACATTTGGCATTAGTCATAAGGAAGAATTTAGAAGAATTAAATACTCAAACCTTAGCAAGTTTTTATCTTCTGGAAAAAGTTTTTGTTTTAGAATTGCAGACTTAAAGAAAACAATTATTGAGGACCAAAAAAAGTTCTATCTCTGCCAATACATAGGCTTTGAAATTGTTTCCACCAATAGAAACACTGCAAGAATTTGAAAAACAAATACCAGTGAAAACCAACAAAATCAAGTTAGCAATTTCTTCTTCTAGGTTAAAAAAAAAAACAAACAAACCATAAACTAAGAGATATAATTTAAAAAAATAAAAGTCTCATCTTCCAGCAGGAGCCATTATTTTCAAAAATCAATGCTTACTGCTAAAAAAGGAATGTTAAATGGATGAACATTGTGATAAAAGTGAAGGCCCCCTCCAAACAGATTTTAAAAGGAAATTATAATTCAGTAAATTCACCTTCCTTCCTCATTCTGTTTGCATTTCTACTGTCTACTGTTGCTAATTCCAAAAACCAGATTTTCACTCTTCTCATTCTGTTCATCTTTGCAATGTGGATAACTCTTTTTGTAATAAAAGACTCTATGTTGTGGGAAAAGACGTTCCAGCTCCTGAATGTAAAGTCTAATTTGGAACCCTCCTCTGCCATCCATCCACCTCTACAAATACATTGTAATAGGACGTTGAAGGTTATGTTAAATCTCAGGACAATCCACAAATGTTCAAATATATCTGGAGGGACAAGGGTTTTCCTTTAAGTTCAGATTATCCTAAGACAATAATAAAGACTCTTTCTTATTAAAGCAAACAAGCCAATAAAAAATAATCCCTGGGAGAGCCCATCAACATGGCAGCATAGGCAGAGGTGGCTCACCTCTTCAATAACCACATCAAAATTACAACTAAAATATAGAACAACCATCAGCCAGAACTGTCAGAAATCAAGTTCAATAGAAGTTTTACAACTATGGAATTAAAGAAACCACATCCATGAAGATGGATAGGAGGGGCACAGATGCAGAATGGGCTGGTTTCTCACTGCATCTAAATCTCACAGTAGCAATACAAGCTGCAACAACAGAAGGAGATACTAACTACAACACATAATTAAAACTATACATTATCCAGAGGCTAGGGAGGCCCACCAGGCTCCCAGCAGGTCAGCATCAGTCCAATGGCACAGCCACTGCCATGCAGAGTCATTGGCAGGTTGTACTCTCCATGGTAAGCCGGTGGTCATGCTGCTTGGCATCTCTGTGCAGGCCCAGCATGCCAAGGTGTTTGCCATATTAATGAAGGTGCTGCCAAGTCCATATATACATTTCTATAGAACAACCTTAAGGGTGATAAAAAAAAATACATGTTTTGGTGATATTAACAAGAGTACGTCCTGCCTGTCCAGTAGGATACATGCTAAAGAGGAATCTTTAAATAACACAGTATCAGGTATAGGGTATACTACACATTTACTCCCCTCCCCAGGGGTGTCACTGTTGGGTCAATATGTAAGGCTATTGGAGTAGCATGCATATAATGGCCATAATAAAAGAACAAAAATGCCCCACAGAATGCTTGTGGCCTCTGTACCCTTTGGGTATACCACCATGACCATGTGGCTATTACTCAAGGTATGCACATCAAGTTGTCTTGAATACCTTGAGCCCACGGAGACACTAACCCTAACCATCATTGATCCATTTGGTAAAAGTCTCCTGGATAAGTCCATTGTATTGTGTCACCCAGATTCAAGGCTATTGGTGGGGGCAAGAGAATGTTATTCTGTCTTTCAAAACCAGGCTTCAACATGTCATCTTTGGTGCGCACTTGCAGCTGTATAGGAGCAGTGGCTAGTTGGAGCAAAGAGTCAATAGCGGGGAGCACTCCTTTCCTTGGTTGCTCATTGAAGATGTATAACACAGTCCATACTACGAGGCCCACCCCTTCACAGAGCCTGTCTCCACTATAAGTCCCCTTTGTAATGGGCTTTCAATGACACCATCCCCCTGTGGATTTTATAGGATGTGAAACTTCCATTGGATGCCTAGGTCCTTTATCGAGGCCTATAACCCTTTTCCAGTAAAATGAGTTCCTTGGTCACTCTCTATGATTCGGGTGTGGCCATACATGGCAAACAGTTTTTCTAAGTGCTTCTTGGTGGTCTGATGATCAATGTGCCTGGCAGGGAGTGCCACCAACAAACCTACTGCAGTACCCACACAGGTCAAAGCATATCAGAAACCTTCCAAAATTGATAAGGGACCAATGTAATCCACTTGCCATCTTACCAGTGGCAATGTACCCTGAGCTATGTAACCACCTTCTCGGGGAACCCACCATAGTTGGTGCTTGGAACAGACCACACACTTTTGGCATCAAAGGTCAGGAGCAATTCCCATTGTTTCACCACTGACATGCATGAAGGAGTTGCCTATGGAGCCAGGTGGCCATGTCTGAGTCCAGGACTTCCTCTAGTCATCGTACCTGAGCAAGAGTATATGACTCATCACTTCCAGGTGAGGCCAATGGGGCATGTCCGGTAACATAGTACTGGGTTACCTTTTCTGCTTCCCTAATGTCCATAGGTTTTGCTACATGATTTGGCCCTACAAGGGCCTATGAGCCACCATCCATCTAGACTAGCCACGTGGGCAATTAGAGAGTCAAACATTGCCATAGACCCCAACTATTCTCTTTGGGGGTGATATGAACATCCAACTCACAGGGTCATGTTGGATCTAAAACACTCAAGGCCTGTATTGTTTTTAGGGCCCATTTAGCTGCAGCAAAAGTCATCTTATGCTTCTTCCCAGTCCTACCTGACTCCTTTCTGTACCAAGCGGTAGGAAGGTTTCAGAATTTGTGCTGAATGCAGAATAAACACTCTCCAATAGCCTGACATACCCAAGAATTCCTGTAACTGCTTGACCACTTTGGGGGTTGGAAATGCCTGTACTTTATCGATTTCTGCCTCTGGCACTACCTTCGTCTTACCTGACCAGACAACACCCAAGAACTTTACAGATAAGCCAAGTCCTTCTATCTTGTTCATGTTATTGCCCATCCTCACTGCTGCAAATGCTTTAGCAAAGCAGGTACAGCATTTTCTAAACCTGTAAGAAAGCCAGAAGTCAATCTATCATCAATATAATGACAAGTTCCCAATTCTTGCAACACCTCTTGTAACTCAGTATATAACTGCCACCTACCAGTTGTAGATGGCAAATCTCCTGGGTTTGGCTGCATAATGCAAGCGGCCACCACAGGCCAATCTAACAGCCGGTGTTTACCTGGAGTCTCACGTGAATTTCAGAGCCGCTGTCTCTGTGCCAGGTGTGTGGTGACCAATGCAAATTTACTCATTTCCTGGCTGGAAATGCCATCCACACCTAAATCCCATAATATTAGCAACCAAGCTGCTAAGGACTCTGGCACCTTTTGCCAGAATCGGCTTCCCAAATTCAGTTGAAGGAGGAGGCTGGGTTTGGTGTGGGGCCATTCAGAAACACCCAGTTTTAATCCTCTGCATTACCACCAGTCCTGCCTGAAAGAGATGCTATGGGGTCTGGCCCTCCCTATCATCCTTGTCCTTGGAGGAGGTGTTTATGACCTGTTTCTCTGACCTCTTTACCTGTTCTGATCTGGGCCTTCAGAGTGGCCTTTTCTGCCCTAAATAACTCTCATGCCTTCCAGGAAGCTCTCAACCCTGGCCCCCAGCTCAGGTCCTCTTTCAAGTCTTGGATCTGTACCTCTAGTGCAAGCAAGTCTCTAACCGCTTTACATAAAACAGTGAGAAATAGCCAGCACACAGTATGTGCTCCCACCCTGGCAGTTTTCTTCTCTAGAGAGCTCCCCATCTTCAGCAGAGCCTTCTCTATTGCCTCAGGGGGTCACTTCTACACCCTCTCAATCTCATGTGTGTGCCCAAACCTCCTTCAGAGTTGTCACTATGAGCCACACAGTCATAGCTGTAGCTGACCTCTGCTTCATAGTTTCAGTCTGTGGTGAATCCTGTTTGTGACACCAATTGTAGGACAGGAGTTTAACTCCATCCAGGTGAACTTTGGATTCAGCAAGACCAAAAAACAACAGTGAAGCATTGGAGAGGAAATTCATATTAGTTTAATCTCACTGCTGTGGGCAAGGACAGGAACAACAGGATCTTCCTTTTGTCTTGCAGTGGCAGGCAAAGACATATGGGGGCCATGGGAGCCCAAATCATCTATGCCACCTGAACAGCAGGGGCCCGTATATATACATGAAGTTAACAAAGGTGGCACGTGGGCAATCTGAGCTGTGTAATGCTTATTCACAAAAAACTATCTTAAATAAGAGTGACCTAGGAAAATGAAAATACACATGTGTGGGAGCGAGGATCCTAGCTACGGTCACCCTGACATGACAATGATTTCTCTTATTCTTATTTCCTGTATTAGTTTCATAACAACCATTAAATGTACTGTCTGTAGCCTAATTTGTGATAAAATTTCTGCTTCTGTTCTCCCAGGTTATTTCAAAACTGCTAGCCCACAAGTGCTCCCTCTTAGAAGAACTGTAATGGCTTAACTCAAATCTGCTGCTTGTTAATTTCATAAGCCGAAAGGAAAGACCTCCTTCTTCCAAGTATCTAGCTCTTGCAGAAAATTTTCAGGATAAGCAACACTGGCCTCTTATCCTGCCTGGATCTTTATATCCTAGAGTAGGTGATTCAGAACAGAAATGAAAACAAAAATTATGAAAAAACAAGTGAGAGGGAAAATATGCAGAATTGCTGTCAAAGTCATCAGTATATTTCTGGTGCAGAATTGCCCTAGGTGAAATTATTGTAATATACCAATTTGAAAAGCTAAAAAAAAAAAAATCACACTGTGAAAACCACATTATTCAGAGTAGTGTGTGGCACTGATGAGGTATACCATGTGATAGAGCAAATTAAGATCACGCATTTGCAAGACCATTTCATGGTGGGGTGAAGAGTTATAATATGGTTATTGGCATTGCAAGGCTGATAATTCTAATTTTACAATTCTTCTTTATGCATAGATTATCATACTAATTAGCTATATCTGGAATATTCATCATTTTAATAGAGCAATTTTGCACTTCCCTTTGCTTTAGTTCTGCAGTCCCCAACCTGATGTTCAGAGGTTCCAGGGAATTTTAACGTATCAAATGCTCTGGACAATTTAAAACAAATCACCTGGGAATGGGAAACCTTTGAGCAAGGCAGGGTGGAAAGAGTGGAAGCTTGGAAATCACATGTGTCAATTACAATGGCAGTATAGATGTTGACATTTTAATTAATCTCTCTGAAAGTGTTTTATTAAAAATGGTAATATAGAACCTACCTTTCAGGCTTATTATGAGGAGTAAAATAATCTCTCTCACATGCCTAGCCTGTAGTTCAATAAGTGGTCCATATATAGTACGTAATAACAAAGCGCAATTCAATTTTTTCTGCTCTTTTAATGGTGGCACATTCTTTTTTCTCCCACTCCTATAGGGTAAATCAAAGGCTTTGCAAATAATGTGGTATTGTAGAAACTGATGTTTCTCCAAGATATAACAGAGGAAACCAACAACGTGCTATGATTGGGAATGCAAATTTTAGGTAAGAAAATAAAAAATCATTGACCTGGTTTCAAATCCAATGCATGTTCAAATATGTTAATGTAACCTGGACAGTTTATGAGAAAATGGAGCCAGAACTTATCTTTTAATCATATATCCTTGTGGGTGACAGGCATCATAGAAATGGCAGAGATGAGACTGCTAGTCTGTAGAAGTGTATTAAAATCTGTTTTCTTCTAATGTTAAGAATTATGGTTGTTATTGTTAAACTATAGGTTGAATCTGGGAAATCTACCAACAATAGCAATGATTATTGTTTCTAAAGTGCTAACAAAGGCAGAAGAAGAAAAACTGTGAAAATGTGGTTCACTTAAATAAAATTCATGCCAGTTACAGTTATAGCCATTTGGAAAAATTCTCATTTATCCCTGTTTTCCTTTAGAAATTGATACCAGCATGCAATCTGAAAATGTAACACAATAAAATAGGAGCTGAGCTAAATTCTTAACAATGGTGCTAATGAAAATTTGAAACTTTCTCATATCTCCATCCTGAGAAATTTTACCTATCTCAGTGGATACCCCAAAACTCTCACTTCTATATTTGTTTCTGGTATCTCCATTATACCCTCATTGGCCTTTCTGGGAGAAGTGGCTACTGATGTCCCTTTTCCCAAACCATTAATGCATATCTCCTTGTATTAAGATAATGAACAGAGCTTTGGAAACATAGAATAGAAATGAAATGTACAATAATAGTAAACCCCAATTGGAGTACTCTCAGCTAAGGGGGCTAGTATTCATTCTAAGTATAATGGAACTAACCACTGGATACACACATCATTTATGATTTTGCCCCTTACTGCTTTGCCCCACATATATGAATTCTCAATAGGCCATGGGAGGCATTCTCTTTTATTCCATGCCAAACATTTTAACAACCCCCTAATGCTAGAACATTCTTTCTCTACTCCCTTCAGTCAAATAACTCTTTTTCATCCTTCGTATTTCAACTTAGCTATTCCTCCAGAGAACCTTCCCTAACACCCCCTCCCACCATCAACCACCATAAGCAAAGCTGTTTTTTATGTTCCTCCTATGTGCTTCTATAAAAAATATCAGAGGGAATTTAGATGACATGCTAACAAATCTTTTTCTCCTTCTAGACCATAAACTGCTGAGAGCAAAGCCTGAGTCTGTTTTGCTGTTTTGTTCCCAGCACCTTAGATGTAGGAGGTGATCAAAAAATATCAGTGAAATTAATGAGTTTTAGAAATTCCATCTTGAAAACATCTACAACTAATAAACTGACTCCTCAAGAGTACAAAGTAAATTATTCATCTCTCAGCTAATGTCAATGGTGTAGGCTACCTAAATGGATATTTTGAACTTGAATTATATAGTTTTCATGCAAAAAAAAAATTTACTAGCAATCACCTTATCACTTTACATTTCTCTGACATTATCTTTTTATTATTTAGTTTCTGATCAAAATAGGAACAACCTATATATGATGTGAATAACCAATAATGTGCTGGCTCTGCCATTAACCTTGGTGGGTTAGTGGACATTGCCCAAGCCTCAGTGTGCTCTGTCACTGTCAGCTCTGCCTAAATATGTTCTAGGAAGAAAGATGAGTGAAGAAACATAAAGGTCCAGAGTGAGCCTATGAGGCTATACATTGTTGTTGGGATAAATATAAGTATTTTTTGCAGCTAAATAGTGTTGATTTTCAACATCACATCCTCTTTACATTGTCTGTCACTTGCCCTGAAATATTCACATTGGTTTCCATTATTCCCCTATGGATCTGAGAGGCAGCCCAGTTTTCTGTTTAGGTTTTACAGCTCTGTTCGCAAACTCCTACTAACCAAACCCATAAGGTCAGTCCCGTTTGAACCCAACTTCTGCTACTTCTCAGGGGCCAGTTATAGAGTCCACCTACTGAATATTGTGTTGCACCCCAAAATATGATGACATGTGGTGTCCTCAAAGAGGAAAAAAAGTGATGAATGACAAAAACACATTTACTTAAACCTATCATGCACAAGAGCTTTCAGCTCTTTGGTAAGAGTTTCAGTGGGGTAATGTGTGTGTCTTCTCTCTGTAAGAATGATTATCTGTCAGTGGTTTTGCAGACTCCATAGGTTTCCTAAGGGAAGTAGGGAAAACACGGAGAGATTGTAACTTGGAAACCAGAGCAAGCTGAGGATTCATTCTCACCTTGTGACATGGGCAGTGTGGGAAATGGGAAGACTGCAGAATGACCTCATTCACTTGAAGCCTGAGACCCACACTTTCTCCCCTGCCCCTATGCCTATCATCAGTCTATTATTAAAGAGAGGAACCTGAAATGTACTTCAAAACACTCAAATGATGCTCACAAAGAGCCGAAGTCCCGGTTCATAACTGGATATCCAGAGAGGAAAGTCAGTGCTTCAGCCTTGCTTTCTGTCTCCTCCATATCACATAGGAAAACAGGCTAATAGCAATTTGAGAACTGCAATCGCAGTTTACCTCAGTTGCTTTGGGTGCCTTCCACCAGGTCCCCAAGAGAAGGCACTTTGGTCAGGGACAGAGGGCACTTAGTCTCTTAACTAAGCCTATGTCTGAGCCTGATAATCCTAAGTGGGGGATAGCTTAACTTTTTCTTCTCACAGGAAATTTATCTCAGTATTTTTCATAAAATTTGTATTTTGTGTAAGCAAATGACTAAAACTTGGACAAGTCTTTAGTTTCTGTTACCAAATCTGTAAGAAAAGAGCACAACAGCTTTACCTTCAGAAAAATGCCAGCTTGAAAAACATTGTAGGATTTAACAAGCGTTCAGTTAGATCCATTTTCTTCCACTTATTCTTTTAAATTTGTTATTCTTATTTATTCTGTTACAGTTGTTCCAATTTCACCCCTTTGCTTTCCTCTGTCCAGCCTACCTCCTGCTCCCTCAGTCAAATCCCACACCATTCTCTATGTCCGTGGGTCCTTCATATGTGTTCTTTGACTAATCCCTTTACCCTCTTTCAAACAGTCCCCATCTCTCTCCTCCCCTCTTACTGCTGTCAGTCTATTTCATGATTCTATGCCTCTGTCTCTATTTTGCTTATTAGTTTACTTTGTTCCTTAAATTTCTCTTATAAGTGTGATCATATGATATTTGTCTTTTACTGTCTGGCTTATTTTACTTAGCATAATATTCTCCAGTTCTATCCAGGCTGTCATAAAAAGAAGTCCCTTCTTTCTTTCTGCTATGTAGTATTCTGTTGTATGAATTTACCTCAGTTCTTTTGATCCACTCATGTACTGATGGGCATTTAGGCTGTTTCCAGCACTTAGCAATTGTAAATAGTGCTGCTTTGAACATAGAGGTGCATACGTTCTTTTGAATTGGTGTTTTGGGAGTCCCAGGCTATATTCCCAGTAGTGGACTCACTGGGTCATAAGGCAGTTCCATTTTTAATTTTTTGAGGAAATTCCATACTGTTTTCCACAGTGGCTTCACCAGTCTGCATTTCCACTAGGGTTCCCCTTTCTCCACATCCTTGTCAGCACTTGTCATTCATGGATTTGTTGATGATAGCCATTTTAACAGGTGTAGGGTGATATCTCACTGTGATTTTAATTTGCATTTGTCTGACGATTAGCAATGAGCATCTTTTCATATGCCTATGGGCCATCTGTATGTCCTCCTTGGAGAAGTGTCTATTCAGGTCCTTTGCCCATTTTAAAATTGGATTGTTTGCTTTTCAGATGTTGATTTTTATAAGTTCTTTATAAATTTTAGATAATAACTCCTTATCAGATGTATCATTGTGAATATGTTTTCCCATTTAATGGTCTGTCTTTTTATTTTTTTGATGCTTTACTTTGCTGTACAAAATTTCTTAGTTTGAAGTAATACTACTTGTTTGATTTTTCTTTTGTTTCTCTTGCCTGAGGATATATTTCAGAAAACAAATTGCTATGAGCATTTCCCGTAAGATAGGGAACAAAAGAGATATCTTCTTGCTTTCACTACTTTCATTCAACATAGTACTGGAAGTTCTAGCCACAGCAATCAGACAAGAAGAAGAAATAAAAGGCATTCAAATTGGAAAGGAGGAAGTAAAACTGTAATTATTTTCAGATGACATGATACTGTATATTGAGAACCATAAAGATTTCATCAAAAAAAAAAAAAAAAAAACTACATGAAGAATTAATTCTGGATACAAAATAAATATCCAGAAATCAGATGAATTTTTATACATCAGTAATGAAGTATCCAAAAGGGAGACTAAGAAAACAATCCTACTTACAACTGCATCAAAAAGATAAAATATCTAGGAATAAATTTAACCAAAGATGTAAAAGACATATTCAGAAAATTATAAGACACTGAAGAAAGAAATTGAAGATCAAAATAAGTAGAAACATACCATGTTCATAGAGAGAAGTAAATATTATTAAAATGGCCATACTACCCAAAGTAATCCATATATTCAACTCAATTACTTTCAAGATCCCAATGGTGTATTGCACAGAACCAGAACAAGTATTTCAAAAATTTATATGGAGCCACAGAAGACCCTGAGTAGACCCAGAAATCTTGAGAAAGAAGAACAAAGTTGGAGGAATCATGTCACATGATATCAAACTATATAAGGCCACAGTAAACAAAACAGCATGGTACTGGCATTAAAACAGACATATACATCCATGGAACAGAACAGAGATCTCAGAAATCAACCCACAGGCTGCAACACTGTATTTTTTTTATTAAGCCCATAGAGCAATTAGCAATGTCTTGTAACCACTGTGAAAATTGTTGCTTGACCTCATCTGATTACAGTTCTGACACTTTTAAGAACAAATTGGTAAAGTGTTGGTTTCATGGGCCCCTTCAGCATTTGTAGGAGAGGAGTTGGCTGTGGGGGAAAGAGAGTCTGACAGAAATGGGTCCAGAGTGGCCCAGGTTCGAGAACAAATGATTCAAGAAAAATGCCTTGTTAGCACACAAGGACAGCTGGTTTCCTTGGGTTGAGACCCAAAGGCAGAGCTCATGTCAGCATCTGATAAAACTAAAAAGATACCAGCCAGGTGGGTCCAGGCTGGGATAAAAGAGAGTCTTCTTATTCCTAGAACCAAATGGAGAGAATAATTCCTAGACCAAGGAAGGGGGACTGTAATCCAGCTCTTCCAATTCTGAGTTGTCTGATTAAAATTTCACTCTTCAGAAGTAGCCCTTTAGCTGTCTCTGCTACACCACCGAAGTGGACTTCTGGCTCTAAAATGGACTTTTCTGATCTTCTTAGAAGGTCCCCAAAATGGGAAATGGTCAGGGTGCTAGGGATGGCCACAGGTTTGAGAACTAGAACTGGGATTGAATCCCAGTTTGCCTGTGACATGGCTGTGAACAAGTCATTGAACTTCTCTAAACTTCAAATATCTCATCTATAAAACGGGATTTTTTTTTTTCAAATATCAGCCAGAAAGTAGTAAGAAAGAAGGGAGGGAAAAAAAAAAAAAAAGGAGGTGGATTAGACAAGGGCAGCAAACTATAGGCATTGGACCAAAATCAGCTTACTGTTTATTTTTGTAAATAAAATTGTGTTGGAACCCAGCCATGATTACAGATTGCGACTGCTTTCAGAGAACCTTATAGCCCCCCAAAGTCAAAAATATTCACTATCAGGCTTTTTACACAGAAAATCCATGAATCCCTGGAGTAGACCACTTAGGATCCTCATCTAAAGGGCTAATTAGACAAGCAAAATCTCTGGGCTGATTGTCTGTGTCAGCTGTTTCAAACACAACGTTATAGAGCATTGATGTTTATCACTCAGTTGCAAATATATCCCATGCCATTTGTTACTTGTAAGTAGTATCTAAAGTAATAAAATTTATTAATAATTTTTTCTAAATTATAGCAAGTTCAAAGTTATTTATGGAATTATGTTACTCTCACTCTATTCTAATGTTTTTTCAAGAGGAAGAGAAGAGGAGGGATATTGACAGTTAGTGCTCTAGGTACTGCCTGCCTTTTCCCCAGCTGCACACAGGGAATATATAATGTGTCATTCCACATGAGCCTTAGGGATCAGCTAAAATTCTTTCTGCTGTAGGTAACAGAATACCTAGATAAAAGTGAATTAAGTTAATACAGTCCTATATCATTTTACTTGACAGGAATCTCACAAATGAATGGTTCTATGATTAGATCAAACATATCAAAGCTATAGATGTAATTTCTGTGACTCTCCTGAACATCTCAACCTGTCCTGTAATACCTTATGAGGATGTCTTGTAATACATTCTTATGAAACAATATGCAAAGCAGGGAGAAGGGTAAAGGCAAAAATGGGGTTTGTTCCTCTGCCTTTTTCATTAATTCATTTTTCACAGAAACCCAGGAAGAATTAGCACTGTTTGCCTTACTGGCCAAAACAGAATCACATGCCTAACCCCTAGACCAACACTTACACAATGAAAGGAGTCTGTTGGTACTTGATTAAACCCTTCATGACTCATCCCCTGAAAGAGGGCATGCTGCCCATCTATCAAGGGGAAGAGAGGAAGAAATGACTGCTTTATAGGAAATTAGTAGTGCCATATAGTAGCTTGAGAAGTGGTTTAAAAAGATTTGTTTGCCTCGTAAGGATTGTGAAAGAAATCTCACTAGCTTTTGAAAAATGTATTTTTCTAAGAACACAGCAAATCCTTTTCAAATATCTCAAAACTCAGGTCACTCTGGCTTATGAGCTAATGAAACACATTAGAACAGTTTTCCCAAAGTGTGTTCTCTGGAAAAATACTCCCTATGGCAAAATAGTCTATGGTCAGATATATTTGGAAATTATTACATACTATACCATCACAATGCAAAATTTTATAATGCAATTCAGCATAGTAAAGTCTCTAAGAAGCACTGCAATGTCCAGTTTTGGTTCACTTGTACATTTAAAGGGGTTTTATAAGGCCTCATATGACTAGAAATACCAGAAAACTGGCCTGATTTACTAACTCTGAAGATGAAGTGGGAGAGTATATCTTTGACAAATGAAAATGGAACCCATCCATTGACCTCCAGGAGTACCTGGGGGAATTTTTCCTTCAATGACTACACACCTGGGTCCCAAACTTCCTCTGGTGTCTCTTCTCTGGAAATGGTTCTAATGACAGTACATGATGATTTCAAGTGTACTTTAAACTTGACCAGTATCTGAGAATCTCAAAGATTAGATTGAACATATTAGAGGCAGAATATGAGCACAAATATAACTCTGTGCTAGTTATGCACACATTTTAATTCTTGTTAAGTCACATACTCTATTTTCCTTATCAGTTTAAAAGGTCCCTCCTCTGAATTATGGGTTAGGATTAGGGAAGGATGAGGTTGATAGTTCAGGTTTGGGTCCCTCTTCTCTAAGGCCCCTCTTCTGAGTTCAAACAACTTCCATTATTTTGTCCCAGATTTAGCTGTTTCTTCTAGTTAACTGCCCTCCCCTAATCCCCATTTGTTTCACCTCTCAGGGTATGCTTAGTGTAAATAGTTTCTGTTTTTACTTTCTACTCACTCACATCTTTATTTTTGTATTTACATTCTTTTCCTATTCCCACCATAGTTTCTATTATATAAATGGTTTTTCTTACATCAATGCAGGTAATTCCCACATCTATACCTCAATTTGAATCCATTTTTCCTGTTTCAAGATGTAGTTTTACACATTAAACCATGACCTAAAGCCTTCTCTGCATTTGGCAACTCAGGGTGTTTAATATTGACCTTATAATCTTCCTTCAAAAAACTTTATACTTGAAAAATCACTCACATATTCTTTCAAGTTGAATTATCAGAAAATTCCTAGCCATCTTTAACACATCCATTTTCTTTTCCCAAAATTTAATCAGTTATCCTGTCCCATCAATTTTTTCTCCATAATATCTCTTCTCTGTCTTTTACTCTTTAATTTCCAGCTACCATATTCATTCAGATACTCAGATTTCATTATTCTTTACTTGGTCTACTTAACTAGCCTCCAGACTTTCATTTAGAAAAGAAATTTCGATCCTAGCTACTGCTAAATTTCTTAAAGCACAGTTCTGATCATGTCATTTTCCTCTCGAAAGTCCAAGAGACTCCTTATCGCTTAAGGAATATTGCTGTAATAGAAAGAACATGACCTTTAGGTCAAACAGAACTGGTCTAAATTTCTGCCATATTACTTACTTACCGTCATTGATCAAACTATTACACTTTGGGGGCTCCATTTTTTTCATCTATATGGTGCACCTAATGATACTGTGTTAATAGTGACATCATATTAGATAAGGTCATTTATGACATGACCTGTAAACCACCCAGGACTCTGTCAGACATGCTGTAGGCATTTAGTAAACTGACAACCTAACATTTCAGTTAGACCCTTTTTTCTTTTTTTCCAAGATTCTTTAGCCTAGCACTAAAAGTAATTCATAATTTACAGACAGAGTATAAAAATTACTGCACAAGTTAGAAACAAACAGAATCAAGAATAAAATATATATATTTGTATATATGTATATGTGTTTACAGCCCTGGCTGGTTTGGCTCAGTGGATTGAGCGTCGGCCTGCGAGCTAAGTGTCGCTGGTTCGATCTTCCAGTCAGGGCACATCAGAGAAGGAAAACTCTGACTCCAAAAAACCTCCGCTGCCTTGCGGCATACCTCTTCAGGGGAAAGGCTAAGGGAGTAAACCCCGACAGAAAATCCGGAGCCGGAGTCCCTAAGGCGGTTTGACGTTGTAGTCAACACCGGCAACTCCTGCGGCGCACCTGAAGCCAAGCTGTATTGACTCCGTCTTTCCCTTGGACCCTTCAGCTGCGAAGAGAGGGGGGGTCTGCTGCATGGGCAACAGCAGACCCTCCATATCACCCTGCCCAGGCTCTGTAGCTTCAGCTTCACTGGAGAGGACACTCCAGCGTCAACGCAAGATGTCGATTCAACACGGGAGGAGACTGCACAGCCATTCTCAGCGGTGCAGATAGACTCTTAAGAAGCTACACCATCGTCTCTCGAGACGGACGGCTGCCGACGATATGTGTTTATATTTTTCTACTCATGGGAAATAGCTTACTAGACAGAAAGACAAATGGAGAGACAACAGCAATAAATTAATGGTTTGGAGTACATAAATTTTTAAGGAAAACCCTGTATCAAAAATAACAAAAATAAATGAGAATTTAAAAATATAATAATAATATATAGCAGGTAAAACTTAAAGGCCTTCTGATAAGAAAATACAAACACTACAATAGTAAAATCAACAGAGAACATTATGTGATAATTCACAATATAAGATAATATATGAGCAATAGATATTAAAAATGTATAACTGATAATAACTAAAGTACTAAAAACTAAAATATTGTAGCATGTTAATAAGGCATTGTTTAAATTCTTTTATTCAGTAATAATCTTTCCCACTGTAACCTTCATTCACATTCCTAATTCATCATCTGAGTTAGCATAGAAAAGACAAAGGGACTAAATGGTAATGGGGAAAAAATATAATAAAGATTAAGTTAAAAAAAATAAAAGACAAAACCTTATCTCAAGTGTCTCTTTTCTATTAATTGAAGAAATTTATGATTCTGTCCCTCAAGATTCTACCTATTAATGACCATTTCCTTCAATGAAAACTTGCATTACTTTAGTGAAAATTTATTCACCATTTCAGCATCCAGAAATGCTATAAACTTTCAAAAAAATGTTTGACTGTAGTACTGAGGTTTGAGAAAATAAATAGCCTTGATATAATATGAGCAGAATACAGCAGACATACACTTAAACCAGTGGTTCTCAACTGGGGACAGTCAGGGTATTTGACAATGTCAGGAGATATTTTTGATGGTCACAACTAGAATAAGGGGATTTGCTAGTAGGATCTAGTGCGTAGAAATACTGGCAAACACCTTGCAATACATAAGAATTTCTCCTCCCTCAACCAACAAAGAGTTAGTTGTTTAGTCCAAGATGGCAATAACGTTGTGGTCAAGAAACTCTGATTTAGACGATGATTTAAGTTAATATTGTGTCCAAAGGAAAAGAAACACATTTTTATATTTTAACTTCTTGGTAACTTTTTGAGGGGGAGGGGTCTATATTAATGGATATTATCAGGCTGTGAAAAAGATTATTCTCTGAATATCTAAAGAGCCATTAAGAACTTTTCTACCAGGAAAGTTCTGGTTTCAGCTATGATTTCCTAGTGCAAATCTTACTCTCTTCATGTATACATTTGCATTTATTTATAGAAATATATCATTTTTCTTGTAACCTTACTATGGCATTATTTCTTACTTATGTTTCTGGAGTGCTATGCAGACTTTAAAAGAAAATTGGTTTCACATCTAAGGGTGAAAATTGGTTTTCACATCTTTGCAGCTAAATAGATTTAAATGGCAGAATTCTTACCAAACATTCTTATTAAAAGTATTCTTCTGAAAATTACCTTAATTATTTAACTTTGAGGAAAGGATATAATGTAAAATAAAGAAAAATACACATATATTGTACACACCTTTGAGTGTAATCTACACAAAGAATCAGAGCTACAGCATGACTTAACATGTGGATCCATTTCCTTGGCTTTAAGCAAGAATTCATAATAATATGGAGAAATATGTGTAAGTGTTCTTTAAAAAAAGACTAGCAAAAGCAAAACTTCACTTTAAACTAATGGTCTCCTTGCTAAACTTTGAATGTAAAAATGTCCCCTGTTGTCTTCATTCTAATGGAACCGACACTGTGACTCACACGAGCCAAGCTTATAGACAACAGGAAAGAGCTGGACAGAGGATGAAAACCAGCAGGGGTTTAGTGGTGCCCTCACTTCTTTTTCCTAATAACAGCAAATGGTGCATTTGTTTCTTTAATGGCATTAGCTCATAACTAAATGAAAAGTCACCAAAAGCAATGAGCTTCAAGAAACTGATGGCTAAATACAACCTACCTGTGTTCTTTCAGGAATGGAGGAAAGTTTTGATGATGGATAACTTAGAGTCACAATAATGATGTCAATTATTAGCTGCATTGGAACTTATCTTTAAGACCAGCAGAGAAGTAACTAACCTGGGAGATACTTGTATGTATTTATAAAACCATCATAAGATAAATGAGCAGATAAACAAAGTGACTGAAGTTGACATTTGAATTGGGATATTTAAACATTAGTAATTAATGAATTTATATTTATTCATATAAGCTTTAATCATAGTTAGTATTATTTGCACAATACTCTTAATTTGTTATGGGCTAATTGTGCCCAGCTCAAAATTCATATGTTGAAGTCCTTATTCCCAGTAATTTAGAATGTGACTATATTTGCAGATAGGGTATTTAAAGAGGTAATTTTGTTAAAATGAGGTCATTGGAGGGGCTATAAGTCAATATGACCAGTGGCTTTATAAGAAGAAAAGATTTGGACACACAAATGTACAGAGAGATGATGATGTGAAGATACAGGGAGAAAGCAATTATCTATAAGCCAACGAGAGAGAATTCAGAACAAACAACCCTGCAAGTGAGGCAGGATAGTAACAAGCTAGGAAAATTTCGTGACAAGTAGAATGAGGAAACTGAGACAGATAGCTGAACAAACTAGACAAGCAATTTACAGGCAGATACGAAAGGTCATGTCCTTAGCGATGGCAACTCCAGGCCCAGAAAAACAGCAAAATCAGGCCAGGACCAGCTGCAATGACTGCCACAGTGCTGACCAATTAGTGGAGACCATGACCGTGAAAGGACACATTTGGAAAAGTGATGAATATTCTGCTGAAACCTTCTCCTGAGACCTCCCCTAAGATTCCAGCCTGCATGAGAGAAATAAAAATTCTCAAGACAAAGGACCCAGAACCTGCTTTCCCTCTGGGGAGCAAGCCCATGGCTTTCCCTTCCCTCTCTCCTTCCCCCACAAGCACCTACCTCCTAAACTCTAAGGGACTCCGGGAGACTTGCAATCAGGGGAGCAATGGGCAGCTGGCAGCTTGTCCAGGTTAATCCCCTGAACCTGTTCGGATGGCCCCTTTTTCTCTGACTTCCCAGTGAGCTAAGGCAACCCAGCCTAAGCTCTCCTATTGCTTCTTCTATGCTAAGCTCTTCCCTGTTTCATTGTCCCAGCTTTAATAAATGTAACCTCATCGTCACCTGGACTTGTGCTGTGAAAACTTTATTACACTCAGTCAAGAACCCACACACTACAGCTGGCCCTAGGAAGACCCACTCAGGGCCAGGTCCCCTGTCCAGTAACACAAACACTTTGATTTCAGACTTCTAACTTCCAGAATTGTGAAAAAAAATTAATTTCTACCATTTAAGCCACCCAGTCTATAGGACTTTGTTGGAGCAGCCCTAGCTCACAAATAAAATGTTTAAACAAGATTTCTCTTTCAAATGGTGATCTTGAATGAATCTCATAGTTTTTCAATTTATATAGCAAATTTATTCTCAATAATTTAAAAACCTTTTAATTAATTGTTATTTCTGATTTCAGAGGCCAAGTTTAAAGTTTTAAATTTATTTTTTAAGTGTAGAGTTCTGTGAGTTTTGGCAAACATGCAGTTATGAGACTTCAAACACAATACAGATAAAAAACAGTCTGGCCTCTACCAGGCCTTCCTGGGCTCTCATAGCTCTCAGCCTGAGTTTGGCCTAGGGAATCTATGACCTGCAGATCTACTGTTTACCATTGCTTTTTGAGATCATGCGCCTCATCCTCTCCATGCCCCCATCACCTTCACCTCCACCCATGACTCTCAAATGGTTGAAGGCAGTTTCCTGGGCTGAGAATTGGAGTGTAGTCTTTTCACCCTAGACTAGGCCTGTTTCTCAAATATTCTCCCTCCCTGTAATTTGGAAGCTGCAGTCTGAGGCCTAAGGGTGGGGGAGTTGAAGAAGCTCAAGGTGAGGTCAAAGGCTCTGAGGACCAGAGAGCTTTCTGCATTTGAATGAAGCCATTTAGTGAGGTCAGTTGGACTGAATAGCCCTGACTTCCCCCTCCCTGCCCTAACCTTTGCTCCATCCCCCGTCCTCTAACCCCTGAAGAGAGGCCTGGCCAGTTTTGGAATGGAAGGTTAGGGGTTTCATGCTAAGTGCTGAACCAGGCATCTGGTTGGCAGGGAAATCAAAGAGGAGTAAAGCTGAATTGGCATCTCAGGCAAAGCGAACAAGGTGGCAAGATGTTTGTGGATGAAAGGAGAGCTGCTCTGGGACCACCCTCGCATATACCTCCCTGGCTGAGAAGAGGGCTGGGGCGATTGGGGGTTGTGTAGTGGGGTGGAAGATAGAATGTGGACTATGGGACCATGGGACCAATGTTGCTAGCTAGCTACCTGCCCTGAGGGCTGCTAGGCACTGCTGGCTCCTGTAACTTGGTTCCTTTTGGAAACCTCTGTTGTCACTACTGAAGTGCCACTTGCCGGGAGGGCCCAAGCTAAACTACTACCCTCTCTTCCTGTTTCTTAAACAGCATAAGTCTAAGCTACTACAGGTTCTCCAGATTTTCTAATAAGTGGACTGGCCTGCATTCTCCCATCCTGCTAGACCTTCTTGCAGATATACCTCCACTTTAGGAATTCTTTCTCCTTGTCCACAAAAATAAACAATCCCCCTTGCCTCAGCCCCAATCACCTCAAAATACCCAGCCAACAAAGAGAAGTCCAGCTGGTCTCCTTCTACTACATTTCCTTTAGTGTCACAATCTTAGAAATACCTTTAGTCGTTCTCTAAAGCTCAGTGACTAACTTCTCTCTCCCTTCCTCTCCTCTAGCAAATTCCATGCATGGATGAACTTAAGCTTATCCTATGTGACTATACCACTCATATGAGCTGGAGATGATATCCAAAAGAGACCAGATGGCAAAAAAGGACTGAGATGTAATGAACACCAGGATATCATTTTGAACTACAAACAGTTTAAAATGATGGAAAGTTGAGAAAGAGAGAATTCTGTACAAGCAAATCTTAACAATAATTCTTACTTGCTTTAACTTCCCTGCCTAGGTAGTTACATTTCTACAATTGCCTCTCTTTGTTCAACCCAACATCAAAGCATTTATGTTTTGCCACCTCTCCGGGCCTTCTCTGATTTCCTTAGGAGGGTTCATTCTGTCACATGGATCCTAAAGGAAAGAAATCTGTGCCCTTTTTTCCTGTTCATAGCTCTCATGTCAGTTGTATGATCAGGCCCACTCGGGGCCACAAACCCTAAGAGGAAGGAGTTAAGATTTTTGCCTCAGTAACATCATTCTTTCTAGCATCTTTGCATTCTACCTCCTTCTCTGGATTGATTCTTTTTAAAAAAAATTTTATTCTTGTTTATTCTATTATAATTCAATTTTTTAATGTTTCAGTTTTTCCCCCTTTGCCCTCCTCTCTCCAGCCCACTACCCCACTCCCACAGTCCATCCCCACACCATTGTCTATGTCCATGAGTCATTCATACATGTTCTTTGACTAATTCTCTCCCCTTCTTTCCACTATTCCCCCTGCCCCTTTTCCTTTGACAGCTGTCAGTCTCTTCCATGTTTCCATGTCTCTGATTCTGTTTTGCTTGTTAGTTTATTTTGTTCATTAGATTCCTCTTATAAGTGAGATCATATGGTATTTGTCTTTCACCGATTGGCCTGCTTCATTTAGCATAACAGTCTACAGTTCCATTCATGCCGTTGCAAAGGGTAGAAGTTCCTTCTTTCTTTCTGCTGTGTAGTATTCCAGCTTGATTCTTCAGTATGCTGACATGCTCTCAGCCCTTGTCTCTAGAATGTCTGTGAATGCGGGCGGTGTCTTTCACAAAGAAGAAGTGGTGGGGGGGGGGAAGGAAGAAGGAGAAGAAAAAGGAAAAAAGGAAGAGGAGGAGAAGGAGAAGAAAAAGAAAAAGAAAGAAGGAGGAGGAGGAGAAAAAGAAGAAAGAAGAGAAGGATGAGAAGAGGGAGGAAGAAAGGATTAGGAGAAGGAGAAGAAGAGGAAGAAGAAGAGTTCTGTCACCCTCCCACATCCCCTTGTACCTTTTTGAGTCAATTCAATCCACCCCTCACCTGCTTCTGTTGACCACTACACTGTCATCCTCTTATAGTTTGCCCTTTCCAGAATACCATATAAATGGAATCATGTAGTATCTAGTTTTTTAAAGACTGGCTTATTTTACTTAACATAATGAATTTGTGATTTATCCAAATATTTGAATGTATCATTAGCCTATTTCTTTTTTTATTAGTAAGAACTATTGCACTGGATGATTAATGCCAGAGTTAATCTTTTCTCCAGTTAGGTAATATTTGGATTGAATTGTTTCTAGTTCTTATTATAAAAAAGTAACTATAAATATCTACATGCTGGATTTTGAGTAAATATAGGTTTACTTTTCACTTGGGTAAATACGACTGAGATTACTGTGTCAGATGCTAAGTTTTTGCTAACTTGATTTAAAAAAACTACCAGATTGTTTCCAATGACAGCTGTTGCAATTTACATTTTTACCAGCAATATAAGAGAATTCCAGTGACTTTGCATCCTCCTCAGCATTTAGTATGTTCATTTTTAAAAACCTTACCTACTCTAATATAGTAGTATCTCATTGTGTTTAATTTGAATTTACCTAATCACTAATAATGTTCAACGTTTTTGCATATGCTTATTTGCCATCTGTATATCTTATCTGGTAAATTGTTCAATCTTTTGCCCATTTTCTTATCAGATTCTTTTCTTATTAATATGTTTCAATTGTATTATACTTTTCATAGAAATACTTTATCCAACATCTGATTTGAAATATTTTTTCCAGACAATGGCCTGTTTTTTTATTCTCATAAGTCTTTCAAAGAGCAGAAATTCTTAATTTTTATGAAGCTTGTTCCATTATCATTTTCTTTATGGACCCTGCTTTTGGTGCTTGATCTAAGAAATCTTTGCCCAACCCAAAGTCAGAAATATTTTTTTCTATACTTTCTTCTAGTTTTATAGTTTTTGATTTTCACTTAAACCTACTGTCTATTTTTATTTAATGTTTGCATATAAAATGCAAGGTATGATTTTGTTTTTTGCATATGGTTATCCAATTTAACATCAATTCATGATATAAAAAGTCCCTCAGGATACTAGGAATAGAGGGAAACTAACTCAGTCTAAAAAATGGCATTCTCAGAAATATATAAAGCCAACATCTCACTTAATGGTCAAAAATGGAAGCTCTTCTAGCTCAGGAACAAGATACCATTTTTATTCAACACTATGCTAAAGATCCTAGCCAATGAAGTAAGATGACAAAAAAGAAAATAAAGATATATGAAAGTGACAGAAAAGTGACAGAAATGAAACAAAACAATCCATATTCTCAGATAATATGATTGTCTATATAGAAAACGTCAAAGAATCTATAAAAAGCTCAGTTGGAGTTATATTGGATGCTGGATACAACACAATCTCTCCTTTGTTCATGGGTTCTGTATGTGAACCCTGGCTCAACTCCAGAAACTAGGCAAGATTTTATTACTTTTTAATTGAGATAGTTGCTTTCTGTCTTCTGAGCATCCAGGATAATTTCTTTTGGTTCATACATTAAGTTCGACATTTATTGGACTTCCATGTATCTTGCTCTTGGTGTCATTATGTCCTATTAACTACATGTACAGTCTCTGTAGGTCAGATCCCTTTGCTCTTCTACTCACCAATGATAATGTAATTGCATCCACTTTGCTTCTGAAAGTTAAAAAATGTCACCTGACTCTATTATTTTAGGTTCCTATCATCTCCCTTGCTATCAGGGAGTCTAATACTACCATCAGTCCTGGCTGGCTTCAATAAGAGAACCTCCCTCAATGATGAAGGCAGTTGTCTTGCCAGTGCATTCCTTATTGATTTAGTCAAAGGATTCTCCTACCAGTTCTTCTGAAAAATGTGGGTGGCTCCTGAGTGTTCTGGCCTCCTACCATGTTCACTTTGGTGACCTTTATCTTTCCATCTTGCACTATCTGCCATAGCAGTTCTGGTAAGTAGACGTCACTGAATGTAAACCATTGACTTATCATTTTTCCTAAGAGTCATATGAGGTGTTGCAACAGCCAAGGGCAATCCATTCTACATGTATCTCATCCCAGTTTGTCATCGGTAAAAAATTTAGCAATTGCACCACAATAGCGTGCTAGGAGCTGTCAGCTATCTACCATCAGCTGGTGCTCTATCGTCAAAGTTCCATTTTTGTCCCTGCCTTTTAAGAGCATCCCTGATACAAATTATTTTATATCAGGTTTCCAAGAACTCAAATTATGAGAAGGATATTTGTGTGCAGAAGGTTTGGAGAGTTTCCATAAGAAACACCCTGTAAAGTAGGAGAGTAGAATTGAGCAGAGGAAAAAGCTGACCCACAATGCAGCTACATTGAGGTGACCCTTCTGTGTTGTTTTGAACTGAGAAAATGATGCCAAGTCCTCGTATCACAGCATCAATAAGTAATTGTTTGTAGGTTATCTCCAAGAGGGATAATAAGCTTGGACAAGGCAGCTCCTTTGATTGGGGATAGGTCCTGAAAAAAGTTTCAACTTCTGAGCCATCTGCAGTGAACACGTGACTATTAGGGCTGTCAGTTCCTGTGACATGGACAATGATGTGGGCAGTTCATCAAAACTTTCACCTGCTATGTAGTTTAAATTTCAAATGATGTGAGTAATCATATCAGAATCCCTAAAGCTTTAAAGGAAACAGAATACAGTTGTATCTTTTAATATATTTTACTCAAATGTGGCAATTGATTATTTGCTTACTAATTACTATGACAGATGTTACACATGATTTTGCTTTGATTTGAGAATTTGATTAGTGAAGTGATTCATTTTCATAAAATTGAAAGTATTTAAGATGAATCATTTTTATTTTCTAAAAGAGAAAAAAGTTAAAATGATCTCTAGATACAAAAATTATTTAATATTTTAAAATTTTTGCTGTTCAAAAGTGTCCAATTTAAAAAAATAAACTATGACTAAGTGTTACAATTCTTTTATAAACATTGGTATAAACATTATCAGTATAATACAAAATTAGCAATGCAAAAGACATCTTTTAATATCAGAGATTTGATTTTGATCTTAAAAGGTAATTTAAACAAAGTGCTCAAATGATTAAATAACTTGTGAAATGTTACACAGCTGATTAATCATGGATCAAAGATTATATTGAAACAAATGCTAAAATCACTGTAGCTTTAATTGGTGCCAAACATTGTACCTTTTGCTTTGTTAAATTTCAAAAGATTTTAAGATCTTCATTGTGTCATCACCTCTGATAGAGAACTGTTCTTCAGGCAGACCCATTTCTGTTCTTGTGTATATTGAATACTATTAAGAACCAATCAAAGCATGTTCTTTGTCAACTACTACAGGTTTTTTAAAAATTAACCCCACCAAACACAAAAGCAAAAACTATATAAACTAAAATATTAAAAGTCACAGTTTGCAATTATCCACACACTACCATTAATATTTATTACTCAACTGTGGTTAAACTATAGTTGACAATTGAATATTTGATAAAAAGTCTGTTTGTGACTTTGGATCTATTAGATTCATTGCTACCTAATTTAGAGTAGCACACCCACATTCAAACTGTAATCACTTATTGCGCTTATCCCAACTTATAACTAGGAACTAATGATATTATATTTTAGTATTTACATATTTTGCATATCTACCATTCAATAGGCAGTTTTTAATATGTAGTATGCTCTGATATATGATTTCACATGACATAGTATATAACAAATATATATTAACTATAGAAAATATAATAATTATATGTGTAGTATTTATATAGGCCCTGGCTGGTCTGGCTCAGTGGATTGAGCGTCGGCCTGCGAGCTAAGTGTCGCTGGTTCGATCTTCCAGTCAGGGCACATCAGAGAAGGAAAACTCTGATTCCAAAAAACCTCCGCTGCCTTGCGGCATACCTCTTCAGGGGAAAGGCTAAGGGAGTAAACCCCGACAGAAAATCCGGAGCCGGAGTCCCTAAGGCGGTTTGACGTTGTAGTCAACACCGGCAACTCCTGCGGCGCACCTGAAGCCAAGCTGTATTGACTCCGTCTTTCCCTTGGACCCTTCAGCTGCGAAGAGAGGGGGGGTCTGCTGCATGGGCAACAGCAGTCCCTCCATATCACCCTGCCCAGGCTCTGTAGCTTCAGCTTCACTGAAGAGGACACTCCAGCGTCATCGCAAGATGTCGATTCAACACGGGAGGAGACAGATACCGTGTCACTCCCGAGTCGGACTGCACAGCCATTCTCGGCGGTGCAGATAGACTCTTAAGAAGCTACACCATCGTCTCTCGAGACGGACGGCTGCCGACGACGAGTATTTATATATTAAATTCAATATTCACGAGGATATGTTGGTAGATAGTATTCCTGTTTTTCAAAAGAATATAAACTAAGTCTCAGAGAGTTTTATTAAATTTCCTAAATTATAAGAAACAGTGCAAGGACTTGAACCAATAGCTGTCCAGCTCAAAATCTCTCACTCTTTATGGTGTATTATTCACATGTGAGGTCTGTTTCCTTGGTACTTGAACCTATCAACTTCCCTTAGACAGTAATCTTTCTAGTCCTAGCACTACCAGTGTGCTTATTCCTGATAAGTATGACAGAGACCAATGTACAGCACTTATTATTAAGTAGAACTTTCAAGAAAACACATAGTTAGAGAAAAGAAGAGAAGTTTCACTGCTTTGATTCTTCCATCAAGTGCTCCAGGGCAGTAGTGATATGCAGTAGTCAGAAAAGGATGATAAATGGGAAGATGTGTGTATACAAAATTAAGAAAATACTTGGTCTGAGAGGTTAAAAATGTTCTCTGAAGCTAAAAAGGGTAAAAGCTAGTAACTGGATAGACAGTAAGTCAAATAATTCCTGATTCTATATGAATAAAATTTTGAAAAGCATATTCCCTGAAGTGCTATTAAATTGATTATTATTTAAGAAGCATCCAGTTTAGTTTTGTGTTCACCCCATAGAAAACCATTTTGACATTTGGGAAAGTAATCTTTTTTATTTTTCAGGAAAAACAATCTGATTATTTTAAGGCAAAAGGCAGTTTGCTTTTCATTTAATATATCTCAGCTTTTTGGTTGTAAATACTTATTAATATCATGCTTTTAGTAAGAAGTTCCCTTACTGTTTGCAAATGTCCAATAAATATACCTTGTGAGATACAGAAGGAAGAAAAGTGAATGGAATGTAAATATTTTCAGAACATTTATAGCAATATAAGTATTACATATAAAGTCATTTTGCCCTTGGTGGCATTTTATCATACTTTTTTTTTCTTGTTTTTCTTTCTTTACTTTTGTCTTTCTCCTTTCTCTCTCTCTCTCTCTCTCTCTCTCTCTCTCTCTCTCTGTCTCTCTCTCTCTCTCTTTCTTTTTCCTAGAGAGCAAGAGAGGAAAAAAGGAAAAAGGAGGAGAGAAACAAGGATGTGAGAGAGAAGCACTGATCAGTTGCCTCTTGCATTTACCCCCACCAGAGACAAACTGGCAACCCAGGCATGTGCCCAAACCTGGAATTGAACCGGCGACATTATGCTTTACATGATGACACCCAACAAACTGAGCCACACTTGTCAGGAAAGTACTTTTTATTAAGAACAGATTTGATATGATTTAAAGAAATGTTTGCTCCCCCATAGTTCAATTAAAAAATTTAACAAACTATCTTTAAAGATTCACCAAAATTACATATTCACACTTTTTTTCAAAGACCCTCCCAAGTAACATTAATTTATTAAACTAACAATTATTGAGCATTACTACACATTTCTTTCTGTCTATAAGAGTGGGTACAACCTGAACTCCACTACTTATTAGCATTGAGAATTTGACCAAATTGCTATTTTGGAGCATCTTAAGGGGGATGCAAAAAAATGGGATTTATTTATTTAAAAAATTGTGTGTTTACTCTTATATGTTTAAACTTGTCACTTTCAAAGTATTCTATATTTGATGCAATACACCTATTGAAATGCTTTTCCCATTATTCAATACAGTTTTTGAACTTGTTAGTTATGATGCCTTTTAGCATTTCTTCTGTTTTTGTTTGTTTGTTTGACCTCTTCCCCATTGGCAAAATGTTTCCATTTAAGGATTTTTTTTCACCAGGGAGATAAAAAAAAAAGTTGCTTGGGGACAGATCCAGTGAATGGGGAGGGTAGGGCATGGGGGTTAGGTCATTTTTAGTCAAAAACTGCTGAATACCCTGTGCAGTATGAACAGGTACACTCACAAATCACCCATCATGAAACAGGCAAATGTGTTGAAAGAGTCTTCAAAAAAATTCACCGAAGCTGAACACAGCCTCTCACAATGACACCAGCTGGTACACTGATACAGATGGGTTCCTAGAACATTCACCTAGCAAGGGAAGCCTGTGCTACAAGGGGCCCACCCTCCAGAAGATAATCCTGTTTTTTAGGGGGGTGTCCCCCCTCATAATGCTTAACACATAGGCATATTCAATTTTAGTATGGAAAACAGACTAGGAAAAAGTATGGATTCAATCAGGAAAAATGCACAATCCAGTGGATCAGGGTGGAAGTGGGAGGGTCATGAAGAGTAGTATACTTATGGTATACTTTGAGGCAGACAAGATATTCTTTGAGATGTATGATAAAGTCATCAAACAAAGAATGATGGAGTTTCCATATACTGAAGTGGGACAACAATGGGTAGTGCAGGTCTGTGGAGTGAGGGGGTAAATGGGTAGGAGAAGTGGGGCGAAAGGGGAATGTTCAGGGGGAAGAGTGCAAAGAGGATACAGGGAGAAAAAGATTAGGAACTCAGTTTTGAGCCTGTTATATTTGAGAAGCCTATTAGACATTCAAGTACAGATACAGAATAAGCAATTGCATGCATATATGTGCAATTCAGGGGAGATATATTCATTGGAAATAAAACTTTGGAGTAATGCATATATAGATATTAAAAGAATATGAGGCTAGATGAGATTGAATAAGGACTAAATATAAATATATAAATATCAGGAGAAGATATCCAATGACTGAGCCCTGAGACATTTTTTACTTAAAGTTAGAGGAGATATGGGGAAAAAGAAGAATGCACTAAGACAGAACTGCCAGAAAATTAGGTGGACAACCAGGGAAGGTAATGCCCTGAAAGAATAAGTGAAAATATTAAGTATTTTAAGTATTAAAAACTGCTGATGGGTCAAAAGTACAATCAGTAATAATTCATCTCTAGAGTGAGCAACAAGTCAGTGATGATGATGGTAATTGCAGTCTTGATAGAGTGAAGACCTGAAGTGGGTTCAAAAAGAAATGAAAAGAAGAGAAACTGGTAATAATAAGTAGATAAACATGCTTTACAGTTTTACTGTAAAGATCAAAAAATAAGATAGCATTTGCAAAGAGAAATGAGAGCAATGTGATTTTCAAAAAATGTGTGATTGAGAAGAGATATAATGACATATTTGTAGGTTGATGTAAAAGATCAAGTAGGCAAGGAAAAATTGATATGCAAGACATTAGTTACAATGATTCACTGTGGAATTTAAGCCTAGTAAAAAAGGGAGGAGGACACGAGAATGTGTGGAGCTCCCTCCACACCTGTCAGCACAGTCTACCAGTTAAGGGAAAGTACAGGAACTAGACCATCTGGTTTGAATTCCATTCTGCCACTTAACCAGCAATGTGACTTAGGCAAATTATTACCTTCACTGTATTTCACTTTCCTCACCTCTGAAATGGCAATAATAAGTAAACCTTGTTAGAAAGTTGATATAAAAACTAAATCTGTTAATGTTTGTGAAGGGCTTAGAAGAGCAAGTTTTATATTGTTTGTTAAATATATACACACACATATACACGCACACATATTATATATTAAATTCATCCATAAATACAAAAGTAGATGCATTCTTAGTGTTTTTTATTTCTGAACTCATTTTGTTTCTTTACTCCAAATCACACTAGCTAATTGTCTCCTATATCAGCAACACTTCTGTGAAAAGAATGTATGTAAACTAGAAGTCTGAACTACAATGCAACAGTTAAAATGTGGACCTGGTACTGACCTGCTTCATACTTAATTTTATTATAAATCACACTCCTCAGCTAAAAATTAATTTATAGTGATTTTTGTGTCATAAATGAATAAGGCATATAAAGTACTTTTCCAAGTAGTTGTAACCTGGTATATAGTCAATTAAGAATAGCTAGTAACATTGTTACATTCCCCTTAGATTTTGGCACCTTGTCTCACATAGATACACTATGGGAAAGAGAGTAAAATTCACCGAGATTAAACTTCCTTCTTATGCCAGCTTCTCTCATTCTTCTTATCTCTATTTCAAGTTGAAAGATAAACTTCAAAAACATGATATTGGCCAGGGAATGAAAGGATTTGGATCATAATAAGAACAACAGACTTCTTAGTCCAACAATGATCATTATCAAAGATGGATCCTATAACATTTCTGGCTCCTGCAAACAGAGTGGTATGCCATAAAAAAATGTTTATTGATAATAAAATGGTATTAAATGTTTGGCAATTTTTGTATGTTTATGTGGGGCAGTTTATATTTGTTGATGCATTACAAATGAAAATAAATACAATGGGCTGTAAGTTTATGTTGAAATCCTAACCCCCAATGTGATGGTATTAGGAGATGGGAGGCAATCAGGTCAGGAGGGTGAATCTTCCTGAATGGTATTAGTGCTTCTACAAAAGAGACTCCAGAGAGCTATCTTCCCTCTTTCACCATGTGAGGACACAAGGATGAGAAGGATTTTAAATCCATACCCTGTCTATGAACCAGGAAATGGGCTCTCATCAGAACACTGAAGCTATTGACTTCTTGATCTTAGACTTCTCAGCCTACAGAACTGTAAGAAATGAATGACTGCTATTTAAGCCACCTGTCTATGGTGTTATTGTTGAACTAGCCCAAACTTGCTAAGATAATTAAGATATGTATAGAGGTTATCAATCAGCAGAAAAATAAATAGTCAATGAAGAGCCACTCAAATATGTTTATACAAAAAAATACTGTTGGGCTAAGAGTCATTATAGCCCAAACTGAATTGGCCAATTGGGCAATGTCCTCAAGATACTCTAGTTGTCCAAATTATATGCTTCCATGTTAGGACTTATTCTATTTCAATGATTGCAGTTTAGGTTGCTAGTTTGGAAGAGAAATTGTAAGTTGGCAAGTGATATATAATTGGGAAGTAAAAAATGAACTCTCTTGGCTAAGGAGGAAAGCTAGAATTGACATTTTTAACCTTGAGGTCATCAAAAAAACATCTTTAAGAATTTTTCAGTACTGAAATTATATCTTGTATTTATGATACTTTATGAAATAAACATTACTTCCTTTATTTTTAAAATGAGGAAGTTGAGGCAATGTAGTTTTCCAGTAAGTATCAGACTCAAGTTTTAAATATAAATCTTTTTAAACTCTAAAAACATTTCTTTATTAAACCACATCTTTCTGCTTTTCCTATAAATGCATCAAGCTACACCACTCATTTCAGAGCCCAAATTACTCTCTTTTCTTCATTTCTACTTAGCTTTCACCCAACTCTAATTTTTATTAACATTCCATCACACTGTGTCTTCACAATCACCATTGGTTTTCCAGGTGTCACATCCAGCCAATTTGACTACATCTTCTGTCTCAAAGTTCCTTCACCACTACTGTAATGATCTCTCTTGCTGTTTGGTCTTCTCTATCTACACCAGTGGTTCTCAACGTTCCTGATGCCGCGACCGTTTAATACAGTTCCTCATGTTGTGGTGACCCCCAACCATAACTAAAGCATAGTGATTAATCACAAAAACAATATGCAATTATATATGTGTTTCCTGATGGTCTTAGGCAACCCCTGTGAAAGGGCCATTCAACCCCCAAAGGGGTTGCGATCCACAGATTGAGAACTGCTGATCTATACCTTCTCAGTTTAATTAGCAGGCTCTTCTAACTCCGTTCAACTTTTTTTATTTTATTTTTTTAAAAATAACTTTATTAAGTTTATTGGGGTGACATTGGTTAATAGGATCATATAGATTTCATCATATTTCACTGTTGCCCACCATGCACAGTCAGACCATCTTTCTTCACCATATATTAGGCCCCCTTCACCTCCCATCCTCCCTCTCTACCCCCTTCCTTCTGGCAACCACCACATAGCTGTCTATGTCCATGAGTTTCAGTTTTATATTCATATATGGGTGAAATCACATCGTTCTTAGCTTTTCTGACTCAGTTTTCTCAATTAGCATAACATTGTCAAAGTCCATCCATGTTGTTGCAAATAGCAATATTTTGTCTTTTGTTATGGCTGAATAGTATTTCACTGTGTATATGTTATTCTGTTCAGCTCTTTAAAATGATGTTCATTTGGCCTTCTTATTCCTGCTCTTCTCATGCCACACATTCTCTCTGGATAATCTCTTCTACATTTGACATCATTTCATGATGCCTGATAAGTATAATTTACATTAATGTTCATAATTTAACCAAGAATGATGTACAGATAATTTAAATATCACAGGTAAACATACAAACCTTCAGATAGTTTTTTGGCCACCTATCAGGAAATTTAAAGAAGAATTTCATCAACTTTTAGAAACAAATTATGTGTTACAATATTTAGCCTCTCGGATTCTATCTTACCAACTGAATCCATATCTTTCATTGCCTCCAATGTTGGACTTAAAGTTTTCTATAAAATGTTCTATGCTTCTGCAGCTTAGAATAGCACAACAAGAGGTCTTCAAATTGTCATCCCAGTCTCCAGTTCACAGGTGGATAGCATGCCTTTATTACTTTGCCTGCATTCTTTTTTACTTTTTTCTGCCATGAGAAAAAGATGGTTATTAGAATATATAGATTACAAGATAGAAAACTAGATCTGCTCAAGTTGTCAGAGAAAAGTAGTAAGCTTGTAGGGAACCTGATATCCCTGGTCTGTAGCAGGTTCTCAGAGAAAAGGTCACAGAGAGTAGAATAATTCTCTCTATCTCTACTATGATTAGCAATAGCTACTCCATGATAAAGACGAGCTAGGGTTCTAAAATAACAGTTCAACATCACAAGGCTTTATAAGATGAAGTACATATAGCCACTGCCATTTTTCTAGAGGCAAGCTGTATAGTGTCACATGATCAGGTCAGAAGGAGGAATCTGGTCTCAACTACACAGGGTTCTAGAAACTGATATTGAACTCAGGTCACCAATTCATATTTTTCTACTTTTTCAGTAAATTATCCCTCACCAGTACCTGCTGTCATATTTGCAAGCTGACCTCAACCAAGCCCCCTTATTTCATCAAAGATATTTTAATAACGTCGAACCTCAAAAGTAAAGGGATAACTCACATCCAAGATGGAGGCATAGACAGACATGCTGCATCTCCCTCCACAACTAAGAAGGAATACAACTACATACCTCAAAACTAGAAATAACCAGAAGTTCCAAAAAATCAAGCTGAATGGAAGTCCAACAAACAAAGATATAAAGAAGAAATACTCAGCCAGCCAGGTAGGAGGGGTGGAGCCAGGGTGGAGAAGATGTGGTGCAGTAGTGGCAGCAGCGGTGGCAGTGACAGGCTGGCAGAAAGCACAGTTACATGTTTTAAAAAGTCAGGAGGGACACCTGGGGAGCATTCCCAACTCCTCACGAGACTGAGCAGCTCACGGTCCCAGCACCAGGGAAAATCAAGCCTCATTGCTTCTGATTGTGCAAACCAGTGGGGCAGAGGCAGAAACTACCAGTCTCTCAGCAGAGTCTGCTTCTTTAAAAGGCTTCCATGGTCCTAGAACATCCACAGACCCACCCACCCTGGGAACGATGGCCAGGGCAACAGCTAGAGAGGCGCCAGTCCCATACGGAAATGGAAGAAGTGCCTGGAAAAGGGGTGAGTGCTGGGCAAGCAGCATTGTTTTCTCTCAGATCCCTCACCCACATATAGCACCACAACGTGGTGAAACAGGTCACCCTGTACTGACGAATCTCTAAGGCCCCGCCCCTTACAACATAACAGGAGTGACAGCTCTACCTAAGACACAGAGGCAAACACACACAGGAGTCTGTCAAGATGAGGAGACAGAGAACAAAGTGTTAAATATGGTCGGGGATGCTGAGATAATTCCAGCAAGCAGGATGAATGGCCAGTACGCTAGGAGGACTGTGGCTCGCTCAGACCATCAGCGGAGAGCAGGAAGCCTCATCCTCCTTTTATTAGGATTTCAAAAGTTACTAAAAATAGAATGGGGTGTGAGCTTTATAACCAAAAATAAAAGAATTTTTACAGGTGAAAGAATTCTTACAAAGTGTCATTAATATGTAAAATACAGCCAGGGTAACTTCTGGTTTTGATAACATTTATCAGGGAAACAAAGCAGATCCACTAATCATCAAGGCCAGCCCCAATTTAAGACTTTATCTTGAAGGAGGCAGATAGAGTACTCAACAGATCTCTTTGTCCTCAGGATTCCATGACCCAGTGGCCTTGACAGCCTAAAGCTGCAGGCAGAGACAAGATTAGCTCATCATCTCCTGAGTTACAGGACACCTGGGCGGAGGGACATTGAAATGCCCCTACCCAGAGATCTGTGTTCCTGCAATAAGAGAAGTATGGTCCAAAAGAGGGGATGGATCAAGGTTCCAGTGGGAAAACTAAGTGACAAGAAGATAGCCAACTTAACATATGAGGAGATAGCCAACCTAACAGATGCAGAATTCCAAGCACTAGTGATAAAGATGCTCACAGGCTTGACAGGTATGCTTGAGTATAGCAAATGCATAAGAAAAGGAGCAAAGGCTATGCTAAGTAAAACAAAGGAAATGCCACACAAAACCAATGGTGAAGGGAAGGAAACTGGGGTTCAAATCAATGATTTGGAACATAAGGAAGTAAAAAACAGTCAACCAGTACAAAATGAGGAAATAAGAATTTTAAAAAATGAGGAGAGGCTTAGTGACCTCTGGGACAACTTTAAACATGAAAACATTCAAACTATAGGGTTGCCAGAAGGAGAAGAGAAAGAGCAAGAAATTGAAAACTTATGTGAGAAAATAATGAAGAAACAATCCCCAAATTTTGTGAAGGAAATAGACATACAAGTCCAGGAAGCACAGAGTCCCAAACAAGCTAGACCCAAGGAGGACCACATGAAGACACATCATCATTAAAATGCCAAAGGTTAAGGATAAAGAGAGAATCTTAAAAGCAGTAAGAGAAAAGCAGAGAGTAACCTACAAAGGGGTGCCTATAAGATTATCAGCTGATTTCTCAAAAGAAACTTGTATGCAAGAAGGGGCTGGCAAGAAATATTCAAGGTGATGAAAAGCAAGGACCTACAACCAAGACTACTCTATCCAGTAAAGCTATCATTTAGAATGGAAGGGCAGATCAAGTGCTTCCCAGACAAGGTAAAGCTAAAAGAGTTCATCACCATCAAGCCATTATTATATGAAATGTCAGAGGGACTGATTTAAGAAAAAGAAGATCAAAACTATGAACACTAAAATGACAACAAACTCACAACTATCAACAACTGAATATAAAATATAAAAACAAAATCCAACTAAGCAAACCAGAATAGGAACAGAAACATAGTTATGTGGATCATTTGGAGGGTTATCAGCTTGGAGGGGGAAGGGAGAGAAATGGGGAAATGGTGCAGGGATTAAGCAAAATCGGTTGGTACAAAATAGACAGGTGGAAGTTAAGAATAATATAGGAAGAGTGAAGCCAAAGAACTTATATAACTTATATGCATGACCCATGGACATGAACTAAGGGGGATGGCATTGCTGGAGGGAAGGGGGTACTGGGCAGAGGGGAGCAAAGGGGGGAAAAAATTGGGACTACTGTAACAACATAATGAATAAAATATACTTAAAAAAAAGTAAAGGCGTCAGGCTCTATATTGCTTTACTTTACATAAAAGAGATTTGATCAAATTAATTTCTGATATAGCCACCACCAGAAACAAAAATAGCTGGCAATTTTTGTCAGATTATCTCATTTGGGAATTGACCATAATAAAAAATACCCTTTTATAAAACCTACTTCAGATTAAAGTATATAAATAACTGGGTAAAATTATGATCCTTGATTAATATCTATCTATGAGTTTTCATTTAATAGAAGAGATAGGCTTATGAACAATATACTCAAAAATAAACTCTATCTTCACAAATATTTAAATTTTTATAAACCAAATTATAAAAAGTATGTTAAAATATGTTATTTTACATAGATTTCATCTGGATTCTGAGACTATTCAGGGGAAAAAGAGAGAATGACATTTGAGTTTAATATGTAGAGTGCCACATGTTGTGCAAAGATGCCATGTTGTAACATTTATAGTTTCATATTTTATCTGAATATAAGTTGGTTATTTCCAAATTATTATGTCAAGTGATATTTTTATATTTTCCTTATGCTTTCTTTCCTCCAAGGCTCTTCATCAATTTTTCGAAATTAAAGTTCTTTCACTAAAGTTATAATTTGTAACCATGGCATTGGGAAAAGCTAACTGGGGTGAAGAAATCCTAATTTAGCTAGGCCATAATTGAGAAGTGAAGATAAACTTCTTAGATAAACATTTCCTAGAAGAACATTTGTCAGAATTTTTCTAATTTGATAAAACATAGCTAACCAAAAATTGTGTTGAAGGCATTAGAACAATGTTAAAGAGAAGAAAAGACAGACATTTACTTTCATTGTCATTATTAAAGGTTGTATTTGATGCCCCAGTAAATGTATTAAGCAGAAGAAATTAGATAAAACTATCATTATTTGTAGATGATCTACTCATGCACATATGAAACCAAATATATAAGGATGGGATATTAGAATTAATGAGACATAACAACACAGTGATTAGATACAAAAATCACACAAAAATCAAAAGGCATTTTAGTTAACAGAATAACCAATTGGAGAGTAAAATAGATTAAAGATCCTATTCACAGTAGGTATAATAATTTTGTTAAAAAATAAAAATAATTTCCAAATTTTACTAAAGAACATAAAGAAAGACTAAATAAATGGAAATATATATCATATTTATGGGTGATAGCACTCATTTTTTATAAAAAGAAATTTTATAAATTTAAGTCAATTTCCATTAAAATATTTCAAAAGGATTTTTTAAATAAAATTTGATGAACAAATTAAAATATTTATATGGAACAGTAAATATCAAAAATGTCTCATGAACCAGAGGTCATGGTCCTGACCTGCAATTTGGACTCAAAAACTGTCATATAGGCCCATACATGAAGCCCAAGTCCAAAAATCAGAGGTAGACTGTTGTTACTTCAGAGCCCTTAATTGCTTCTATGTCTGATGTGAGTGAGAGTCACCAAGATACAGTACATCATCACCATTCTAGCAGCTTAATTTCATGTGATCTTACAACAGAAATATCATTTCGGCCATCATTTGCCATTGCCAGGCCATCCTCCTAGAACTGGGGTTTTTCAGAAGACCTGGAAATGACTCCATAGACATGATTTCCAGAGCTTCATAGGACATCTGGTTTACCACACAAGTGCAAGAGAAGCTATGGTGGGAGAAGAAAGTTTGGGGTGAGAGGAGAATGTTAATACCAGTGTTTTTGCTGTGGGATACTCTGCCCAAATGACATTGGTGAACCCAGCTAGTTCCAAGAATGTGCTTAGAAACATCGAGGTATACTTCTGTCTACCATGCTGATTCACTCGGCATTGTGAAATATAGGGCCAGACATAATCACAATATAAACATGTCCTATATGTTCTGTACTATAATTATAAACACACCATTACTCCCCTTTTTATGTAATTATACAAAACACCCTTTATTAGAAGTTCTCTACTTGTAGGGTATAAAACTATAGCAGTGGTATAAATGGTGAGTTCATATGAGTGTGAATGCATATTTTTATGTATTATAATTATATCTTAGTGTATCTGATGCATAATGTGCTTACAACTTCATACATCTTATTTCGACCTTGATTTTGTTGCACTTCCTAATTATTATTGGCTTTGGAGTGGTCACAGACATTTTTGGGTCTGAATAAAGGGAAATTGACTTAAATTGACAGTTAATTTGGTTTAGTAGGACTTACCTGATTTACAGTCATTTTTGTGTACAACTAAAGTTATTGCTAGTCACAGTTAGAATGACCTTCAGAAAGACTCCAGTCACTCACCACATTGACTTACCAGGCACAACACATTAACTCATAAAAGCTCATGCCAGAGGTAATATTGCTATATGAATATACCATGTATTTCCTAGCACCAGATGTATGTGAGCAGCAGAAGAGAAATAAAATTTAAAACACACAGGAATAGAACCAGAACCAGCCTGTGGAAAATCTTTTTTAGTTACTATATGTACAAAATTTTAAGCAGTAGATTTTAGTTTCTTCAAAGCCTAACAAAAACAGAAGTCCTCTTCTCTTAGGAATGTATTCACTTAAGCAACAAACGCAATTATATATTCACCCTCTTTTTCAAGAAATGGAATTAAACGAAGTGGAAATTATCAGAATTACTGTGTTTGTAGCATAGATACAGAAAGTACAAGTCCTGAATATATTTGTATGTGAAGTCTCATGTTTTATGTATAAGGATCTTGTTTTAGAATATCTAACACATTTTGTCTTGACTAGCAGTTTCAGATAAAATGATGTGTAAAATTGACACCTCTTTAGCAAACAGCCAGAAAAACAAGTGTTTTAGTGATAAAAAAAAAAAAAACTTCTGCAATGTAGTGATAATTAAAACTATATGGTATAAGAGTTATTTGTTTGCAACACAGAATAACTCAGTGAAACACAGAGACAATTTAAGCATGTACTAAAAGTGTTCTTGGGTAGTCAGTCCTAAATTTTAGATTAATTAAAAAAATTTCTTTGCCAACATTTAAGTATGTCAGAAAGAAAATATTCTTGTAAAAGCCAGACATATAAACTAAAAATAATTTTTAAAACCAGCAGAGTTTCAAAATGTCAAAAGTATTTTGTTATTGGATTGGCCAAAAAGTTTGTTTCGTTTTTAAGTAATAATAAAAGACACATTTTTCATTTTCACCAATAACTTTATTGAACAATGTATTCACCCTTTTGTTCCACTACCTTCTGCCGCATTGAGGCAACTTCATAATTCCATTTTCTCAAAAGTTCTTATTATTTTGAGCAAAGAACTCTTTCAGGTACCTTTTGCAGTCTTCCAGGGATTTGAAATTTTTGCATTAAGAGAATTTTGTAAAGACCAGAATAAATAAAAATCCGAAGGTGCAATATCTGTGAATACGGTAGATAAATCAGAACTTTCCAGCCAAGCTGTTAACAGTTTTCATCAGGTCATCAAAGAAACATGGGGTCATGCATTATCTTGTGTTTTCTGTTGACTAATTCCAGACACTTTTCTTCGAATGATGCTTTCAGGTGGTCTATTTGGGAGCAGTACTTGTTGGAATTAATTGTCTGGTTTTCTGGAAGGAGCTCATAATGGAGGACCCCCTTCCAGTCCCACCAGATACACATCACCTTTTTTGGATGAAGACTGACCTTTGCTGTGGTTGGTTGTGGTTCATTTTGCTTGCCCCACAATCTCTTCTGTCCCATGTTATTGTAAAGTATGCACTTTCCATAGCTCATCATAATTTGTTTTTAAAAAAGAACATTTTCATTAAGTTTAAGTAGAGAATTGCACGTGGAAATAGGGTCAAGAAGGTTTTTTTCACTTAATGTAAGGGAAACCCAAACATCAAAACAATTAACATAACCAAGCTGGTGCACATAATTTTCAATGCTTGATTTGGATATTTTGAGTGTGTTTGCTATCTCTCACCTGTTGTAACATTGGTTATGCTTAATTAATGTCTTGATTTAATCACTATCAACTTCAACTGGTCTACCTGACCATGGAGTATTGTCCCAGAGAGAAATCTCCAGCCCCAAACTTCGGAAACCACTTGACATGTTCGATCATTCACAGCACCTTTTCCATACGCTGCACAAATCTCTTTTTACATTTTGGCTGTGTTTTTCCCTTTCTTGAAATAATATGCCAAAAAGTTGATTATTTTCTTCCATCTTCAATATTAAAATGTTAACTGAAAGTTATTGATGAGAAAACACTGGGGATAATGGTGATATTCAAAATTAGAATGCTTGACTGCCACACAATGCTACTTGGTTAAAAATTCCAGGGAGAAAAACCTAAAAATGGTGAAATTTAAAATAGAAATAAAATCTAACACTAGAGTAAAGGAGTAAATTATGAAAAACAAAACAAAATAAAAAACCCTTCTTGAGTCCAATATTGGAAAAGTGAAACTAAATAAAAGTATATGAAAAAAATATGCAAATATGAATGACATAGTGCACATATAAACAAAACTAACTGATTAATATAGACATAGGGTCAAACAAGAGGGAAGGTAAGAGTTCTGCTTTACACAGTGCTTGTCAGAACACATTTAAAATAGTACATACAGTTCTTAAAGAAGGAATACATCAGAACACCATAACATATAAGAGATTCCTGTAAGAGTTAATAAAGTGTAGCCTTATTAAAAAGAGATTTCAGGATAAAGTGATATTTGCATAACTTAAAAAACTAAATGCTTTAAACATCAGATTTATTTTATGTAGAGACCATATTTTACATATCCTTAATGAAAGAGACTTAGAGGAAAGTACTTTTCATCTCAATGCATCCATTCCTGCCTTCTTAATTGCTCTGCAGTTTCTAAACCTGCCTGTTTGAGAGTGCATTAAGAGTTTCTGCTTAGATGTTGAATGCATTTTTAGAATAGTGTGCTACATTTTCTGTTAAGTGTCTGAAATGCTTGGGATGAACTCTGAGTAATCTCATAGCATTCTAGTAGTTTAACTGGGCACCCACTATCTGTTCTCTCTTTTGTAACAATCCCTTGAATTACTTTTGAATTACTTCTCCCACTGTCTCTATTAACTGTGCTTTTTATAGGATTGACTCAGCAACACACTCTATGGGCATGATAACTGGCTTAAGGATGTTCATATGTCCTAATTTTGTCCATTGACATTTAAAAATAGGATATTTGCTTGAACTCTACCTGACCCTTGCCAAATACACATGCCCACAAACTGTGACTCTAGGAAGCTATTGTCTTTGCATTATATCTTTGACAGAAGCCACCACAAAACAGATCAGAATTAAGACATTCTTAGAATGGGTCCTAGTAATATAATTTAAAAGCCCAATACTAATATTACTTCAGGCATTTAACATGTGTAAGCCAAAAGTTTGCTTTCTACTTTTTTTTAATTTGTTTAAACTTTATTACATAAAAGTTTGATTCTAAGGGCATAAAATTTAGACAAGCACTTACCTTCTCAGCTAGTTCAATGTTGCCAAGCAAAAGTACCTACTGATGTTTCTATCTAAATTTACTGTACAATCTGACAAAGCCACAATTATGCTAAATGTATTGAAGAAGTGTAAGAAATTGCAAGCTTAAATTATTTAGTATTTGGGTAAACATTAAACTGGAAATAGACTTGGTTTATTTTAAATTCAATAAAGTACATTACTTTTGTTGTGTCTAAAGTACCATTTCAAGACTTAATTAAAAATAAAGACATTTTATACTACAATGAAGCCATACCTCATTAAACGTCAGTCCTCCTTTTCAATAAAAGAATACTAATTCAATACTTTTTGTATTTAAAAGTCATGTTATAAGTAAATAGTGTTACTATTTATTATACTTTCAAAAACTTTAACAATTAATAAATGGGACTTCCAAATGTCAAAATTTTTTTTTTTAACTGGAAAGCCTGACATTCAAGCTTTTTCTCTCTGGAAAACAAATTAAGAAAATGCTGAACTTATACACATTGAATTTTCTATTTTTTTCTTCCTGCGTCAGTTATATTACAATCATGTTGTGGCATGACTTGTTTTGGGGGCTCTGTCTTACATTATCATTCAGAAACTATAAGTCGTAGAACATTTTTAATCAGCACAGTACACATATATTTGAATCCCTTTTAATATGGTTTACTAATTAGACTATGTATAGATATGTGAATTGTGGGATAACTTACATATTATTTGATTCATGATTGTGTTGCTTTTCTAATTTTATGCATGCAATGTTAAGGTTATCTTGACCTATGATCAATTATACGGAAAGATATGGCAATAGATATGAACCAGTGGTTGCAAAAATATATAGATATTACAAAATTCAGTGTAAATTATAAGACAAAGATTTTTGTTAATAACAGTGGATTTATTTTTACATAACTTTTGTGACATAAAAAATATTTATCAGGTGACAATCACGTTTGTATGAAATTAATTTGACCCAACTGTAGACAGTATATTCTATGGTAACTCACTCAAGATTGATATTTCTCTTCACACATTGGGAAATGGACTTCTCACCAGTCTCCTTATTAAAATGTCAGCATATGAAGATATCTTTACAAAACAATAAATAAAGGCATACAATAAGAATGTGCATATACTTTGCAAGAGATTATCTTGCAGAGATTATAGAGAACAATGGGGTTTGGCTTTTTCAGCTGCAACTATAAGTCCATGTTCTCATCCCTGGACTTATACTTCCTGAATGTATACTTCCTGAACTGCAGGGGATGTGAAGATATTCTGGCTGCTTGCCATTACTTGTCTGTCTGGCAGGCAGTTGGCCCCTTATTCACCATATGGAGATTCAGAAAAAGATCTTCTCCTTCCTTATAAGTGTCTTTTTCATTAATGGTGCTGCCTTCCTTCAACCCTTCCACACTCCTTTCCTTCTCTCATTCTTTCATTCTTTCCTTGATTTGAAATTTATTGACTGCCTACTCTGTGCTAAGTAGTAGGTAAAAGAACATAATCATGAAAAATAGACCATAGGGAGACTAATAAATAAACCCAAAATTACAATGCTATAATAAGATAAGCAGAGTGTTCCTTGAGAGAATAAAGAAGTGGTACATAAGCAAATCCTGATGAGTCAGAAAAGACATCACAGAAGTGGTTTATTTATACACTGAAACTAAAAGGATAGTCATGAGTTACCCAATCAATTACTATAATATATATCTTACCCAGGTATCTCATTCACCAGCCAGGTCAAGACTGTATTCCTCTATGATGTCTTAAATACTGTATGAGGTAGAAATCTTATTTTAATTAGGAACTGGGGAAACTAAAGATCCAAGGTGAATTTTATTCCAAATAACCACTTAAGTGGTTATTGTTTTTATAGGTCATAGGTCAAGATAATCTTAACATTTCTGTATAAATTAGAAAAGCAGCACAATCATGTATCAAGTAAATTTAGAGGTAAATCATTCCACACCTTACATATCTAATTATGTTTTTGTCTCTTTATAATATTTGATGTCCTAGTTTCTCTTAATGTCACCTCACTTTTGTTGTGTCCAAGGTACCATTTCAAGACTGAATTAAAAATAAAAACATTTCATACTACAGTTAAGCCATACTTCATTAAACTTCAGTCCTCTTTTTGAAACACAATTATAGCTAGTATTATTGCTTTACTGGAAATTAAAATCCCTACTGTTTAAATCCTGTATTTAAATATATACTTTCCTAGGAAATTGTTTAGACATTAGTTGATTAATAGATCATTTACATAGTTTTCTTTTCCTACCAATGCTCACTTTGTACTTGATTGGTAAATTATATTATTCAAGAGAAAAAAGAAAAGAAAAGAAGTTACAGAAAACATATCAGAGTTTGAAACACTTACCTTATTTATATATAGCCAATGATAAGACCTATTCAGCCAGAGACTTTTATGTTTCAATTACATACATCTTTTATTTGTTCAGTTCTCAAAATATTATCAGTATTTTAACTCAGCCATTCAGGGAGGAATAGAATCATATTTTGAACCTATTGAGGCCTGTTATGAACTGTTTATTATTTTATCTTTGTTAACTTTGAGAGAGTTTGAGAGACAATTTATTCAGCTACATTTCCTAAATTAAAATAATTAACATATTTTAGATTCTTTTGTGTTTATTGTTGAACTTACAAAAACATTTAATGTTTCAAAGATAAATTAACCTTTACTGAAATTATATTTTGGGACAGTAGTTGTATTTTATATAATAGAGCAGAAATAGAAATTTCAACTCAATGTGAATAGTTTAAACACAGACACTATTTTCCAGAGGCCAGGAAACATGAGGAAGCAAAGAACGCTGACTGACTGAAGAATTAGCTGCGTAATACCTCTTGGACATCCTTCAATGGCTGTTTTTAGAAGAGTAGAAGAAAGTCAGACTGAGCTCTTTAACAGTTTTTACCTGTAAGCTTTTGTTACAACTTTTGGTATAGCATTTTGAGTGATTCTATTAGAAAAGATACCAGTAGAGACAACATATATTGGCTCTATACTAGTAGAATTTTATTCTAACAATAACATGCTCTTTTGCTTCCAAAATTATTTTTTATATAAATAGTTTAAGTGATTTATTTTGGGGAAGTTAAGAAACTACTTGAGATAAGATCTTAACCAGAGAAAGCAAAATTTAAGTATAACAGATGTTAATATTTTACGACAATCTGGTTATTCAGTTTATACTGTACATTCATATACAATAATTAGAGTGATATAAAATTCTCTGAAGTTTTCACTTTAATTCCAATTAAATGACAGCAAAAATTTTCAATAATCTGATTAATTTATTCAAAATAATTGTCATTTGATATAATTGAATTGTATTGTTTAAATCAAAATTATTTAGTATTGCTTCCTGCATACTCTAAAATCAACATATTCTTCCCTATAAAATGATTGTTATTTAATACAATTATCATCTTGAGCAAAGACATGTAAACACAACTAAATGAACTCACGTATTTTCTTTTCTGAGAATAAGGACATTTACATTTAATGTATTCATAAATACATTTTTTAGTGAGCAATGTAAGGAGCTCCTAAAATTGGTTGTTGCCACTTTGTGTGAAACCAATTTCATACCTGATTTATGTATAAAAATGAATGTTACACTGAGTTATTTGAAAAACAGGCATAAAGCCCCACATATATGCAATCACTTTGCCTTAACTTATATAAGCACCACAGACTATTCAAATTCTGTATATCATTTCATTTTGCATCTAATTCATAAAATGTTTGTTGTAAGAAATCACAAACTTAAGCTTTGTGACTATCTTTTCTATAAGATAAAAGAAAAATTGTTCTGGAAATGCAAATAACCAGAAAAAGCATTGTGACAACAAAAGTAAATATGTAAAGCCTTAAGCACCTTGATTACCATCTCCTATAATGAATACATAGGAAATCACTTCCCAGCATGTTCTGTGCAACACTCATGTACAAACAAAAAATAAATGAATCTTTCCAAATAAAATTATTAACTCTAATTATGGACAGGTTGTTCACTGAGGAATGAAAGATAATTAGAGGGATGCTTGGAAGTAAGTTATGGGAAAGGCAAATAAAAGTTTTATTCATCACTCAGAAAACTTCTTTGGTATGAGAACTAAGCAAGTAGGAAGTATTGGGAGAGAGTAGTAAAGTGAAAGTATAATGACTAATTTAGACTAATTTCTATCAAGAATCTCCCACCTTCAAGACAGAAGTGACTGAAACAAAATGATAAATTTATCTCTTCCCAAAACCAGGTCAATAAGTTTCTTCCAAAATGCACCTCAGTGAAAGAGCAGCTCTCATCACTGAACAATTGCTGTAACTACCACCCGCTCAGCCGCACGGAGCATCACAGTATTACAAAGGAGAGTTGGCCTTTTATTAGGCTGTCACAAAAGAAAGTTATATGCCTTGGAAACATTTCGCTGAAAATGAATAGATAACATTCTTCAAACATTTCAATTGTGGTAATCTTAGTGAATTCATTACAAAAGCATAAGTTAATTTTGGATTATAGTACCTGTAAAAAGCATTTCAAACATCCATAATCTTGACTACCACAATCTCCCTCATTTAAAAAGCAAATATTTGTCCTGATTATATGTGTAAATGTGTATCTTCAAAAGAATGGTTCAGCGCCAACTGAGTGAAGATACAAGGGGAGAAATATTCATAAGACATTAAAATAAGCAATTTTCTATAAGAAAATGAAATACAGAAATTAATATATTTCAATAAAATATTCCCTTAATGAAAAGAAATGTGTAAGTACATTATTATCAATTTGACTTCTTTATATAGGTCCTTATTTCTTACAAGGCTACTGAAACAAACGAGTTAAAATAACATAAAAAGATTTTGTGGCAAAACATAATTAAAAAGAAAACATGTTAAATAAAATGCTACTTTAAATTGTTAAAAGATAATCTCTGTTGCCAATAGGTATAGATACATTTTGTTAAGATTGATGTCTTTGATTAATATAGCCAATATCTAGATAAGGCGATACCTTCCATGTTACCTACATAACATACTAGAACTCTCATTAAGAAAGATACTCACTTTTTGTACATGTGACCAAGAATAAAATTGAGGTTACTGATTTTATTTGGATGTATCATATAATATGTTACAACAGATTTTATATTTAATTCATATTTACTTTGTTCTGCTTTATTTTGCTTTTGTTTTCTGTGTGCAGATTAGTAATTCTATTGATAATTACATATTTCCAAGAAATCCTTAGTCAAACTCCATTTATAGTTATAACCCCCACTTAACCTGGTAATTTCTTTTCCCTCCTTTAGGGAAAAAAATGTAAATAAGAAATTGTGAAGGTGAGCAGATCAAGATAATGATATGGGAGGCTCCTGATTCTTCTCTTCCCATGGACAAACCAAATGTATATCTACAGAGCAAACAATCATTTCTGAAAGAAATCCAGAAACTAGTTGAGTTACTCCTACATATTTGGGCAAATGAGAAAATACCCACATTGAAAGTGGTCAGAAAGGCTGAGACATACTCTCATCATAAACCCCACTCCCAGCACACTGCCATATAATCAGGAGAGTACTCCCAACTTTCAGCTACTCCCAGAGCAGTAAATGATTTGCAACCCACATTTAGTATCCCAGCATTTAACACTCCCACCCAAGGTACCCATCCCCCAAACACCTAGCTATGAAAGCCAATGAGACTTGCGTTCATGAGACACACCAGACTATTGCAAACAAAGCAGCATGTGCAAGCCCTCCCTAGAGTTATCCTATTAGGACTCAGTGCAGGAAAAATGAGCAAAAATGCACATCTCCCAGTCTTTCCCTGCGAGAAGCCCAACTGCATACTTTGAAAGATGCTGCTAAATTAGAATCAGGCTTCTAATTTAGCACATATTTAGGGTCTGGCTGTGGTTCTCCCTGAAGACTGGGGAAACCAAGCGGTGAACATGTCCCCGGCTGTCTCCCTCATGTGTGCACCAGTACCACCCTAGAAGCTTGCACATATGTCTGCACTCCAGCTTTTGCACTGCTGTCTGAGAGATGGGTCCTAGATCACATGGCTCTGATAGCCAATGTGTTTGCATTCGTGAGTCCCAGAGGACTGTAGCAAACAAAGGAGCTGTTCTTAACAGGTACAAGAGCACCCCCTTTCCCTGAGGCTATAAACCTGAGCCCAGTGCAAGTGATGATTCAAAAAACACCTTTGTCCTAGTTTCTCCCTGGGAGGGGCTTAACTGCCTACTTTCCAAGCTGCTGCCTGAGGGTCCAGTTTCTGAGCTGCCGTGCCCTTTGAGGGTATTGACAGATCTTGGCACAAACTCACATACTACAGTCAAATGGGATTTATTCCAAGGATGCAATGTTAAAAATCCAAAATGCAATAAATAAATGTAGTAATATATCACATTAATGAAGTGAAAAATAAAAATTATCTAATCATCTCAACTGATGTAAAAAAAAAAGAATTTGACAACAATTTTTATGATAAAATCTCTCAACAAACTGGGTATATAGGGAAGGTACCTCAACATAGTAAAAGCCATGTATAAAATCCCCCTCACATAACATCATAATCAATGCTGACAATCCGACATTTATTCTTCCAAGATCAGAAACAAAACAAAAATGTTCACTCTCACCTCTCTTATTCAACAGAACACTGAATGTCCTAGCCAGAGCCATTAGTTAAGTAAAAGAAATAAAAAGCAACCAAATGAGAAAAGAAGTAAATTTTTATTTACTTGCAGATGCCATGATATTATATATAGAAAACCTAAAACACTCCATCAAAAATAAATAAATAGGTAGATAGATAAAGAAAATAAACTGTTGAAATTACAGAACAAATTCAGTAAAGTTGCAGGATAAAAGTCAATATTCAAAACCAGATGAATTTCTATACAATAATAACAAACTATCAGAAAGAGAACTTAAGAAAACAATCCTTTTTATAGTAGCATCAAAAAGAATAAAATACATACCAATAATTTTATTCAATGGAGTCAAAAAATAAATTTAAAAAATATATAATAAGAGATATTCTCTGCTCATGGACTAGAAGAATTAATTGTTAAAAGGTCAATACTATCCAAAGAGATCTACAGATTCAGTGTAATTTGAATGGCATTTTTCACAGAAGTAGAACAAACAATTCTAAAATGTATATTAAATCACAAAAGAAACAGCCTAAGTGTCCACCAATGGATGAAAGAATCAAGGATATGTGAGATATATGTGAGATAAATATAATATAGTCAAATATTATTTAATCATGAGAAAGAAGAAAATCCTGAACATGAGTGGACCTGGAGGGTATTATGCTAAGTGAAATAAACCAGAAAGAAAAGACAATACTACATGTCATTGTTTGTATTAAAATCTTTCAAAAATCAAAATCATAAAGAATAGAAAAGTAGTGGTCAGGAACTGAGGGGTAGGGAAAGGGGGAGAGGTTGATAGAAGTGCACAGACTCTCAGTTATAAGATGAAAAAGTTCTGAGGTTCTAATGTATAATATGGTGACTATAGTTGATAATACTGTATTGGATATTTGATATTTGTCGGGAGAGTAGAACTTAAAAGTTCTCACTGAAAGAAGAGGGGTGGGGGAGGAGAGAGAGGAGAGAGAAGGAGAGATGAGGTGATGGATGTGCATTAACTAGATGGGGAGAATCCTTTCACAATGTGATATGTTTATCAAATCATCACATTGCACTCTTTAAATATCTTATAATTTTATTTGTCAATTATACCTCAAGCTGAAAAAATATTGTAAGCCTAAAAGTTATTTTCAATACATTTCAAGTAAGATGCGTTTTTTTCTCATAAATATATATATCACATTAGTACAATTGAAATATGTAACACAAAATTCCTGTGAGAGAGTTTTATGCAAAAGTTGTGCCAGCTTACTGTTGAAAGTTGCTATTAACAAAGAGAAACCTGCTTTTTGAACCCACCTTAAGTGAAGTAATAGAATTATTATTGGGTGCCTCTACATCCCATCATTTCTGTACTGTAAAAAGCTTTAAAAACAGTAGTCTCTTTAAAATTTAAGCCCAACTACAAACAAAATTGTCTCTGTCAATCTGCCAAAAGAGTAAGACTTTGTGTGTAGGAATAGATACAGATATATTGGGATTTATACAAAAAAAAAAAAAAGAACTGTAATAATCAATATACAATTAGATATTATCACATAGGAATTAGAATCTATGTGATACTATGTACATATTGATGAAATGTTAGATAAATAGCAGGAAACAGATGCAAAGACAAATTGGATGGCATATAATCAGAATGTTCAAGAAGACGTCTACAGACTTTAAAAGTAAAAAAAAAAATCAAGAAGGACAAGATGAAAATTCATGGCACATTTTTAAACATATGTGAAAAAATTAGAGAACGAAAATTTCTTGAAATAGATTTATTCTTACATTTTTATTTGTTACAGTATTGTTAAATATTTTCTTTTTATATTCACCTCTCTAAAGCAAGTGATAATATGCAATCTAAATGTATGACTATATCGACTTCTGGCCAAGAAGGAAGCCTGGACAGACACACTGCATCTCCCTCCACAACTAAGAAGGAATACAACTACCTCAGAACTAGAGACAACCAGAAGTTCCAGAAAATCAAGCTGCATGGAAGTCCAACAAACAAAGATATAAAGAAGAAATACTCATCCAGACAGGTAGGAGGGGCAGAGCCAGGGCGGAGAGGATGCAGTGCAGTGGCAGCAAGAGCAGCGGCAGTGGCAGGCCAGTGGAAAGCACAGTCACATGTTTTAAAAAGTAGGGAGGGACACCTGGGGAGCACTCCCAGCACCAGCACCAGCATCAGCACCAGACCAGAACATGCAGCTCATGGTCCCAGCACCAGGGAAAATAAAGCTTCATTGCTTTTGACTGTGCAAACCAGGGGGTGTTGGGGCGGAGGAAGAAACTGCCAGTCTCTCAGCAGAGTCTGCTTGTTTAAAGGGCCCCTGCAGTCCTAGAACGTCCACAGACACACCCACTCTGAGAACGATGGCCAGAGCAACAGCTAGAGAGGCGGCAGTTCTACACAAAGTGGGAGAAGTGCCTGGAATGGGAGAGTGCCGAGCAAGCAGCTTTCTTCCCTCTTAGACCCCTCCCCCACATACAGCGCCACAATGTGGTGAAACAGGTTGCCCTGTACTGACCTATACCTAAGGCTTCACCTCTTACAACATAACAGGAGTGACAGTTCTGCCTAGGACACAGAGACAAACAAACGCAGGAGCCTGTCAAGATGAGGAGACAGAGATATGGCCCAAAAGAGGGAACAGATCAAGGTTCCAGTGAGAGTACTAAGCAGTGAGAACTAACCTAACAAATGAGGAGATAACCAACCTAACAGATGTAGAGTTCAAAACACTGGTGCTAAAGATGCTCACAGGCTCAACAGATATGCTTAAGAATGGCAAACACATTAGGGAAGAAGTGAAGGCTATGCTAAATGAAATGAAGGAAAATCCACACAAAACCAATGGTGAAGGGAAGGAAACTGGGGTTCAAATCAATGATTTGGAACATAAGGAAGAAAACAACAGTCAACCAGTACAGAATGAGGAAATAAGAATTGAAAAAAGTGAGGAGAAGCTTAGGAACCTCTAGGACAACTTTAAATGTGCCAACATCCAAACCATAGGGGTGCCAGAAGGAGAAGAGGAGGAGTAAGAAATTGAAAAGTTATTTGAGAATATAATGAAGGAACACTCCCCAAATTTTGTGAAGGAAATAAACATACAAGTCCAGGAAGCACAGAGAGTCCCAAACAAGCTAGACCCAAAAGGACCACATGAAGACACATCATCATTAAAATGCCAAAGGTTCAAGATAAAGAGAGAATCTTAAAAGCAGCAAGAGAAAAGCAGAGAGTAACCTACAAAGGGGTGCCTATAAGACTATCAGTCAATTTCTCACAAGAAACTTTGCAGGCAAGAAGGGGCTGGCAAGAAGTATTCAAGGTGATGAAAAGCAAGGACTTCCAACCAAGATTACTCTATCTTGCAAAGCTATCATTTAGAATGGAAGGACAGATAAAGTGCTTCCCAGACAAGGTCAAGCTAACGGAGTTCATCACCACCAAGCCATTATTATATGAAATGTCAAAGGGACTTATTTAAGAAAAAGAAGATCAAAATTATGAACATTAAAATGACAACAAATGCACAACTATCAACAACTGAATCTAAAAAATAAAAACAAAATCCAGCTAAACAAACCAGAATAGGAACAGAATCATAGGTATGGGGATAATTTGGAGGGTTATCAGCTTGGAGGGGGAAGGGAGAGAAATGGGGAAATAATGCAAGGATTAAGAAGCATAATTGATTGGTACAAAATAGTCAGGGGGAAGTTAAGAATAATATAGGAAAGGGTGAAGCCAAAAAACTTATATTCATGACCCATGGACATGAACTAAGGGATGTGGGATTGCTGGGTGGGGGGGAAGGGTACTGGGCAGAGGGGAGCAAAGGGAAAAAAGAATTGGGACTACTGTAAAAATTAAATAATAAAATATACTTAAAAATAAATAAATGTATGACTATAGATTTAACTCGAAACAACAAAAGAGCATATTAATCTCAGCTGTACCAAAAAACAATAGATTGTGTTTTTGAAACCACGTTGGCACATAGTTTGCTTCTCTTCCCAGGTTTTTGTACCTGGTAGTATTCACTTGTTCCTACCTATGAGGCCTAGGAGCTATGAAAAAACATCAAAAAATGCAATCCTTTGTGGCAACATCAATTATGTAAAATGTTTGCATCAGAATCTACATTTCTTTAGAGAAGCAACTTTTCCTCTTACTTTACAACTATTGATTTTTATCTGTAGTCCATGAAGATGGATGGACCTGGAGAGAAGCATCTATCAAACCCACTATGACAGAAAAGACAGCAGTGGTCGGTAGTAGGAAGTGATTGGTGGCAACAAGTGCTAAGTGATAAGAAGTGGTGGTCAAAGCTGGTGACTACTGTCACAAGGAGTATGATGAATGGCAAGGCTTAGCTGAACCCCACCCTTTAAAGTAAAAGTGTAGGACAGAAGTCTAGCAGGGACTTCTTTTATTTACCATCTGAGAAAGGAGTAGAGAACTACATTGATCAGATATTGCTATTCCTGTAAGGATTTTATAATCATTGTTGCATACTTATGTTCATAATTTGTGTAATTTAATATCACAGTCTGTGTAGACTTTCTAGTACAGTCTTTAAAACAAAAGGGGCTTTTGTATTTGTTTTTCTCTGGAGTCGCAAAGAAAGGCATTATGTAGACAGGATTCTAAAGAGACATTCCAGAGTTTACCACAAGGCAGAGAACTGGGAAATAAAGGATGTAGCTGGGAGTCAAAAAGAGAGGAAAACAAGATGACACTTTGATGCTTATAGCAAAACAAACAAACAAACAAACAAAACTGGGATATAAGGAACTTGTTTAGGCCTACCACAGGGTGCTATGGAAAAAGACTTGAAATCAGCTACCACAAAAGAGTTGTCCCATTTAGGCAGGCACATCACTGCTGAGGGAAAGTACATGAGGCACTGCTTGAGGCTGTGTAATTTTTCCACCTCCACAAATCCTATTGAAAAGTTTAATGTGGTAATCATTAATCTAAACAATATTTCTTATAAAAAATTAAAGCAAATTAAAGTCTAACAAATCTGGAGACTAAATGGCATTCCAAAACCTTTATAATGAACCCAGTATTATGAAAGAATAAGTAATAAAATGGCTCTAAATATTCTGATGAAAAAGGGGAGAAGATTGAGTGACTAAGACTGTGATAGAAAGATGGTGGTAGCAAAAAAAGTAAATCCATGTATCAAATTTTGACTTTGTAAGTAAGTGTAACCTATTTTTTTTACTTTGGGAAGGTTGTTGACATTGAAGTAGTTGCAGAACCTCATCATTAAAATAAGAAAAATAATATTATCTGCACAGTTTTGATTTACCAAGTAATGAAATAACTTCTGTAATAGGACTGGGAGCTTTTAAAAAATATCTTCTTTTTTTGATTGTGAGTTTTGAACTTATTCTTTATGGGTCAGTAATTTTGGATGTACCCCTTAAGATGCAGTTATTTGATATCTAATAAAATATTAAGTCTAAACTATTCAGAGAAGTTCTAGACATTGAAAAAGGTTGTAGAGAGATCCAATAGAGTCTAAGTGATGGTGTCTCATCATTTTTCCCATCTGTGCTATTACTCATATCTATCCCTGTGCCCCAACCCTTCTCCCCAAGGATGCCCTGGGGTAGAAAATTATTCCTACTCACTAGCAGTCTCATTTCTTTTTAATTTAGAGGTAGTTCAGGATGTGTATAAATGCCAATAAGATACCATTTGCCTTATGGGGACACATACATATTTTCACTGTAGCTATTCTGATTCAGGAGTGCCTCATATTATGTTTCTGGTGGTTTGCCTATATTCTACCTCATAGGAACCACACATGTAATAGAATGACCATATAGTTTACTGTGGCAAATGTTACTTAATTAGATTACAACATTATACTTTGATATTTAAAAACATTCTTAAATTAAGGTAGATAATTATTTTAGTTGCCTAAGGTAAAGAATTATTGCCAGAACTCTTAGAATCTTGTTTGGATCAGTTTCTTTTCTTTAGACACGTAATTAGTTCACTGTTTCAATAAAGTAAAAATGTCTTCTGTTTGTTTGTTTCTCTTTTTTTTTTTTTGTAAAGATGATAAACCCCCTCTTACTCTCTGAACCCTTTTTCTAACAATACAACACAAGCAAAACCAAGAAAGCAACATTGGACTTATTACAACTTTGATTCAATTTTATTTTTTAAATCTTATAGTACTGAAATCCTAAAATAGAATCATTTTGCTTTTTTGAATTCATTGTCATTGTTAACATGAAAATTGAGAAGAAAATAATTTTCCTAACAAAAAGCCTTGTTTTTCTGTGTGTGTATTTTCTTTTAAATTTTTCAGTGGTTATTTTGTTCCTTGTTCTAAACTAAATATATTTTATTAATATCAGTAATTATGTTGTTGCTTGTACTCAACTTTTAAAGTATTGTATTTTATTAGTGCTAGGAAAACATAACATTTATAAATATATTTTCACAAGTTTAAAATAAACTTTAAGGTACCTATGGTGTGGTTTATGATTTTCATGAATCCAAGAACATTGTTATTGTAGCATTTAACTATTCTAATTTTATAATGATTGCTACAATAACATATTTGTTTTGTTAGACCAAATTTAGTTAGTTAACACAACTGAATTAATTGTGGTTGTTAGATTTTTTTTAAAAGTTTCCTAATAGTTGATTATTCCTATTTAGAAGAAACTGTATTTTTATTCTCAACATGCTTATATCTCTAAAATTATGATTTCTTTATGTTCTAACATATCTATCAATAAATGCATTTCAAATGGCAATATTGAGGAAAAAGGGTAATTTAGTTATTAAATTCAATTAGTTTTTTTGTGGGTCCTCCTACATCCACGGTTTTAGTATGTAAAACTCCATTCACTATTTCCTCTATATCTCATTCTGTATAGAGATCATGTTAAACTTCTCTCTGATTCTTAGGTTTAACTTTCCACTGTCTGCTTAATTCTTCCATCTCTTTATTCTCTGACTTGAGAATTTCATCTTCTTTATCTCCTTGTATATTTTCCTTCAGTCAGACTGCTTTTATTTTCTTCTTAGTCAGTTTAGACATCTTTACAATTTGGTGCCAGAAAAATTATCAGCAATGCTGTTTCTTACTGCAGAACTTGCACCACACAGAAAGTTCATAGATCTCTTTTCTACTCAGTTTTCACAAAAGTCTGGTTGGAAGATTCTCTTGTTCAGGGACCCAATATTCTCCTTGTTAAATGAAGGATCTGAAATAGGTTGTCTTTAAAATCCTTGCAACTTTAAATATGCTCAGGGCACCAATACTAATAGGACTTAATTTATTCCTACTTTTTCAAACTGGGACAAATATTGTTTATTTCTTTGGGCAACTTTGACACTATGTTACACGAGTCCATTAGGGAAGTTCTCAAAATAGGGCTTACAGAACTCAACATCAAAAAACAAACAGCCCAATTAAAAGATGGGCAAAGGATCCAAATAGACATTTCTCTGAAAAGCACATACAGATGTACCTTTGCTTTAAAAAAAAGTGTGTGTGTGTGTGTGTTTGTGTGTGTGTGTGTGTGTGTGTGTGTGTGTGTGTGTGTGTGTGTGTCTATATCCATAGATACTTTGGGGAGAAATTTAGCCTTTGTATTTCAGGTTAACTAAAAAGAAATATATCTAGATTTCATCAGGAGCCACAATTTTTTTAACAGTGCGATTAATTACAAGCATCAAAATACTTATTCTTTTTGCTGAAATACTCAACTGGTATTTTATACCATCTTTTTTTTTTTAATAAGCTATGGAAAATCCTCTTTTGATTTATGCCCTAAAGTTGAAGAATGTCAGCTTTGAGTTAAAAAGAATTTAAACAGTTAGACAAAGGAGTTCTTTTGAGGGGGGCAGAGGACAATTATCAGAACAGATAAAATCTAAGTATACTTTATCTTTTTATTTGATGGGGCAATAAAGGCTGTTTGAATACCTTAATCTTTGATCTTTGGTGTCCATGTCTTTAGACTAGAATAAGATTAAAGAAAACAAACCAGTTTAGGGAGGGGAAGCATCCCTGAGTATAAAATTCCCTAAAATACCCTGTCAAAAATATATACCAAACTGGTTTTCTTCCACCTCATTGATGGTAATAGAAAATAAAAAATTAAGTAAACATAAAAACTATGCCAAAGTAGAGTCTGGTATTGTACCAAGATACCAGAGAAGATTTTCTGATAATAATTAATAGTTTATTAAGATAATTTATGAAATGTTATGATAAATAATTAATATATGACAAGATGTATAAAGTACCAGGTAGAATAGATAACATATAAGATCAACTTATTCTCCCTGAATTAATATTAGAATACATATTATACAAGGTCTGTCTGGAAAAAGTTAAACCATTGTTAATATAATTAGAATGATTAGTGTGATATCGAAGTAACCTGGCAGCCAAGGAGAGTGGACTGGAATGTGCATGCGTGAACAATGACAACTTCCCTGTACTAGTCAGTGGGGGCAGTAGACGCCATTGAGTAAGCATGTGTATTGCATGGCCATCACACTAAAAATGACTGAACAGTAGAACAATGAATCTGCATCAGATTTTGCATTAAGCTTGAACATTTCTTCACAGAAACGATTCAGGTGATTCAGAAGGCAGCAGCTACTGTATAGGCAACTGGTGATTGGCAGCCTCATCATAACAAGATGCCCACTCATGCATCACATCTCATGCAGAGATTTTTGGCAAAACATCAAATCACCCACGTGACTGCACCCCCATCCTATAGCTCAGATTTCATGCCTTGTGACTTCTGGCTTTTCTCAAAACTAAAATCACCTTTGAAAGGGAAGAGATTTCAGACCATCCATGAGATTCAGAAAAATGCAGTGGGGCAGTTGATGGCAATTCCAACAAAGGATTTTTCAGAGTGTTCTGAACAGTGCAAGAGATGCTAGAAGAACTGTGTGAGATCCCAAGGTGCCCACTTTGAAGGGGACTGAGGCGTCACTGTCCTGTGTACAATGTTTCTTGTATCTTGTATCTTCTTCAGTAAATGTCTATTTTTCATATTACATGACTGGATACCTTCTGGACAGGCCTCATATATCCCAATAATTTCATCTTATAAATATATTTTTAAATGTGGTTATTTAAATTAATCTTGCCAAAAATTCCTTGTTCTATTTTTTATTTAAATCTAAAAGATGATTTTTTTAAAAATTTGCTTTAAAAATGCTTTTTCAATAATGATATTGAGTTAACAAATAGGGTTACCATTCTGATTGTCCTGGGAAGTGTTAAGTAAAACTCTCTTTACCCCAGTGAATCTATTACTATTTGAGTTAATTATCATACTTCATGAACTACTAATTCTTTCACAGCTTACTAACTAATATAAAATTCTCCTCCTCTAAAGTGTGAAAAAATATTTTCTGGCCTCAAAAAGTTTCCAAAGTTTCTCTTTTCCCAAAATGTCACATTTAACACAACAAAATGAAGGTGACATGCACACCTCACTGAACTCAGACCTTTACATTTCTCAATTTCAACATTTAAAACCTAAGTTCATTTCATATATACAATATGTAACAGAAACATTTTAGTTTTTACTTATTCCCAAATGCCTTCTAAATAGATTCTATTAATTGGATGGTATTACAAAGACTGAAATTTAAGTATTTCAGCATTAAAAAGTAGGTATAGTATGAGTCAGTATTAAAAGTTACATTTTGATGCAGTGAATATTCTAATCAAAAATATGTATCCATGGGTGGTGGGTTAGCATTATATCTGAAATATCTTAAACTATAAATTATTCATTTTAATTCTAAATTATTCATATCTTGATATATAAACCAGATATGATAACTAGAACAATGAATGATATTATAGCTTAATTGATCAGCATTATGAACATTAGACATGATTTCCCATGGGTGAAATTAAAGGTATTCAAGTTCTGTGGATTTGCTAAAATTCTTTAAAGGCACTTTCTTCCTTTTCATGAACAGTGTGTAAGACTCCAGCCAGATCAGTTCCTTTTGCCTGGGAGTAGAACCCAAGATTGAATTTGCCAAATGATTCTATGTCCTGCCATTATTGAAAGAATTTCTCGTTGCCTGATGATAATTAGGCTAAAAGATTTCTGCTTCTAGCATAATTCCAAGTGAGCTTTTTAGAATAATGTCAAGTGAGTATGTCATGGAAATAGCCCCCAAAGGGCAGTAGTATATCCTGAATCTTGCCAGTTTATATTAGAGCTTTATGCCTGCTTACTAATGAATGATTATTTAGAAAATGCCTAAATAATGGCAGACATATATGGTCTGAGAACTTGTTGACTTTTCATTGAAAGCTGTGGTACATTCACATGATGAAATACTACTTGGCTGTGAAAGGAAAGAAGAAAGAAAGAAGGAAAAAGAAAGAAAGAAAAGAAAGAAAGAAAGAAAGAAAGAAAGAAAGAAAGAAAGAAAGAAAGAAAGAAAGAAAGAAAGAAAGAAAGAAAGAGGAAAAAGAACAAGGGAGAAGGTGGGAGGGAGGAAGCAAGAAAGAAAAGAAAATCTTACCATTTGTGACAGCATGGATGAATCTGGAGATTATTATTCTAAGTGAAATAAACCAGTCAGAGAAAGACATATACATATATAATGAACAAAATAAACTAACAAACAAAATAGAAATGGAGATACAGATACATAAAACAGACTAACAGAGGTCAGAGGCAGGAGTGAGGGAGTTAGATGAAAGAAAGCTAAAGGATTAAGCACATAGACACAGATAAGTGTGGTGACTGCCAGAGGGAAAGGAGGTGGGGTCGGTGGAGGTGGGCAAAGGGGGAAAATGGGGCTAGAAGGAGACCGCTTGGGATGATGCAGTGTGCAGATGGTGTTTTGTTGAGTTGAACACTTGAAATCGGTATGGTTTTGTGAACCAATGTCACCCCAATAAATTCAATTTTGAAAAAAAACTAGTAGTGATGTTACACTAAACTAAACTCAAACCACCATAAACTTTTTAGAAAGCTGCTATAAAAAACCTAAGAGCTGTTGACTCTTTTGGCTTGGATTAGTTTGCAACAAAGCCTCTGTTGGTGATCACCTTGAAAGGTGTGGATTTAATTTTAGATGTAGAAACAGGAAACATCTGAATTTTTCTGCAAAAAAAATTTTAAAAGGAGGAAGCATTTGGAATTGGGTATTTTTAGAGAGAAGGAGGCAGGGACAAGAGAGTTGGAAGCAATGTGAAAAAAAAGCAGAGAACATAAATCTCCTCTGCTGCAGAAGGGAGGAGACTGGTCAGTAGGTCTGTATGAAGAGTAATTTTAAAGTATTTGTTATGCAAGATGTGATATAAGCGTCCTCCTCCTCTTCTGCTATGAAAGTATTAGTAAAACACATATTGCTTACGTACAATTTTGGAATTGGTCATTTTTTTCCTGAGGAGTGTATAAAGGTATTGATTTCTGCATTTTGTGCAGCAAGGGGCAATGCCCAAGACCACACTCAGGGCAGTTTACGTTTAGGATGCAAATATACTTAAGCATAGAGTTTTAGGTATTTATGGGTTTTTTTGGTCTTTTTGTTTTTGTCTCCGTGTTTTTACTCCAAGTATACTAAACAATTTATTTTTTCACAATAATATCCATTAATAAGAAATGTGGGCTGCTGGATTGGATTTAGAGGCAGCAGACTTGAATTCTTGACATGGTTCTTTTTAAAACTATGTCAGAAATTTACTTAATCTCTGAAGGCTTTGTCTCAATATTTGAAGAAAATATGATACTTGAACTCGCTGAACTCTTAAGAATACCTTTAGCGCTAGCCACAAGCGCAGTTGCCCCTGTATATTTGTATCAGTATGCAAAGTCAGTGATTTAGGCAGTAAAATTGTTTTAGTTCTCCTGGGCTCCAACATTCCATTAAGCTCTAGAATATGTCAGAAATGCATGTACACGTTCTCCTTTTATCACATTGTGTTACTATTTATTTATAATGGACTTAGCCAGAAAAATAAAACTTGAATATTAGGTTGAGGGATTCTTTATATTTGCACTATCCAATGAGACTTTGTGATGATGGGCAAGTTCTGTAATATAAAAACTCTCACTTCCTTAAATTGCTAATAAAGTGTTTTGTTACCTTATTAAATCAAAATATTAATGATCCATTTCAGATAATTAAATGTTACTAATGAAAAATAAAATGCTAGAAGAATAATTTGTTGAATTAACATGATTCTAGAGTAAGTAGTGGCTTTTCTAAGCAAAACAAAACTACATGTAATTTTTAAAGTTTGATAAGTTTTGATGTATAAAGACTTAAAATTTATATATAGGAAAAAATAGAGTTTTAAAAAAGGACAAAATGTGAACTTGTATTAACGGCACATATAGCATATGCAACAACCATAAGAGCAGATAGCTCATTTCCTCAAGTTAAGTAATATATATACAAAATAAAAATAAAATTTTGTGATAAATACAGGAATTGAAATCAGAAAATATTTTAAAAGTGTAGCTTTCAGAAAAATAGTACAGATATATGAATTGAATTCTCAATCTTATACATGCATAAAGATATGCAAATAAAACATGAGATTGGCAAATATGAAATGTTACATAACACCCAATATTGGTTAGACAGTAAGGAAATAAGCATTATCACAAATTTTTGGTGGTGATGAAAGTGGATGCAAATGTTTTCAAGTAAATTCAGTCATATCTATCAAAATGTATAATGCATGTACTCTGTTCCAGAATTTTACATCAATTAATGTTATCTCGGATAGACTCACAAGAATATATCAAAACATATGTTCAAAGTTATTTATTGCTATATTATAATTAAAACAAACTAGAAATAAAGTTAATTACACATAAATAGGAAATAGGTTAAATAATTTATAATACATCATATTATATAATGACATATTTTATATTGTTTATATCAACAACATATGTACAGACAGATCTCGTATAAAAATTTTTACTGGATCATCGCAAATATATTCATATACATTTTTAAAAATAGTAATTACATTATTCTACAAGAATGCATAAGAAACCCTACAGTGGTTAATTTCTGAGAGAATTCAGGATGGTGACAGATGGGCAAAGTATTTAAAATTTTCACTTACAATTTATGAGCCACTTGAATGATTTATATTACTTTTGTTTTAAAATAATAATAAACTTATGAAGTTTTAAAAAGTTTACCAGGAATAGAAATTATACAGGAGATATTGGGAATATGTACACATTTGGTGAGCTTGAGGAATAATAATATTATAGGTAAATGTTTTAGGAAATTTTAGAGTCTACTATGTATGATACAGGTATTAGTTATCTGAGATATCACATTACTTATTATTGGAATATTCTTAATTAAAATAATAGTATATTTAAAAACACATAAGCTTTGGCCCTAAAATAACATATAAAAACTATAGTTATATGATGGTTTCGGTGATTGAAAATGATTTTTAGACACTCTAAGAATAAAATAAATTCAAATATATCAACAATATATAATCTTAAATCTTTATTCATGACTTTTATATTAAGCAAAACTAAAACGCTGATTATAATAAATACCTATGAGAATGTTTTTCTAGGTGCACATTAGACATAATCCAGGTTAAATCATATTTTGAAGAGAACCAGAATTTTCTTTCATAGGGACTACTGAATTTCTAAGACAGAGATACCATTCTTAAATATATGACAAATAAACACATCTAGATTGAACTGTATAATCTGATTTACCAGGCAGAAAAGAGATTTGTAGATTATCTTTTAATCTTATTTCAAATGAAATGAACTGAAGTGGAAATAATTGTTTATTTATTATTTCATGTTTAGAAAATAAAAGACTAATTATTTGTGGATAGAAATTAATAAATTAATGAGTGAGTATATTATCTCTATTTAATAAAAAATAGTTACTTACAATTTCTTATTATGCAGTACAAAAATATATTCCATATATATATATATTATATATATATATATATATTATACTAATCTATCTCTATGTAAGCCTAATACACAAACACACACACACAAATGAGATGGGAAAAAAGTTAAAAAACTTTAATATCATTATTTAGAATAAAATTATCATGTGCAAAATGAGTTGATAATCAACTCCAGGATATACTGAACTGAAGTCCTAAGGTTTTTGATAATTGCTTAAAAATTTTTAAAATAATAAAATATAAAAAAAAGTAATTGAAGACTCAACAACAATCACGCCATTTTGATCAATTTAGATGCAAAATTACAAAAACAATGTAGAATCAATATTTTATTTTTTGATGAATTTTCCCATATTGAATTTTTCATGGATCAGATTAAATTATTACAATAACTCCATTTGCCCTGTGTTGAAAAGTCTACAAGTCTCATAGTAAGTGTTTTTGACCACACTTTATATAAAGCTGGACATATTTGGATAGAATAACAAACTACCTACACAGAGGGCCAATGTGAATATAATCACATATTTATATTTAGAATTATTACTTAATTATCCATATATATGCAGAATATTTATTTCTTGACTTGGAAATATCTAACTTGATTATTTTTTGTTTGTTTGTTTCCATACCCTAAAGGTTGTATGTCTCCATTAATGTTCACTTTGGAATATTAGATGTGTCTGTTTAGTAAGCTATAAACTGCATAATGTAACATGAGAAAGAACCATTGTTCAGCTGAATACATGTTTTCAAAAATCAATGATATTTTTACAAGCACACATATGTTATCTACTATGGGGAATAAAATAGTTTGAAGCAAACATTCTCTATTTTCCTAGTGGTAGTAACCTGTAACCCAATTCAGTTTGCTAATGGACTACCTTGGAATAAAAATCCCCATAAAACATCCATATAATCTCAGAAGACAATAATACTGTCGGCCTGAAATAAAATGCCATCAGCAGAATCAGTGTGTTGAAAGTAAGAAAGAAAGGTAAATAGAAGGATAAGAGACAGTTGGGGACATACTGAAGTTTCACTTGTCTGGGCCATTTTTAGCATGTCTGTCAGCCTTTGTAGTAGGAAACAACCTGAATGTGTATAACTAGCATACTCAGTGATATGTCCTGACACTTTCTTAACTGAAATACTTTTTCTTTCAGGCTCAGTTCTTAAAACTATAAGTTAGAAATTTAGACATAACAATTTAGGTTTTAGACTACTTGTGTGTTTAGCACATAGTATTTGTATTCAGGAAAAAAACATTATTTGTGAAAATATGACATGCCTAATAAGACATGCATTGAAGACAGATTGATAAAGCATTCTATTTTTACTTACAGTTACATTAATTTCAAAAACTACTGTTAGAACATTATAAAACTTCCATGATTTAGCTGGTAAATAAATACAGTAGTCCCTCTCTACATCGCAGTTCACTTTATCATGGCCTCACTGTATCGTGGGATTTTAAAAAATACTATATTTAATTATTTATTGCAGATTTTTTCCTATATCGTGGGATTTTGCAGGACTATATACATATGTTGTTAAAGTTACATAGGTTTAAGAGTGTAGAATATGTTTAAGAACATAAGTAGTGTTTATAAAAGTGTGGAAAAGGTTGATAAGGGAGTGGGAAAGGTTAATAAGGGACTGGGAATGGTTTATAAGTGTGTGGAAAGGGTTTATAAAGCCTTAAAATATGTATAAATACTAAAATAAATGTAAGGTTCCTACTTCGTGGATTTTCACCTATCATGGGGGGGAGGGGTCTAGAATGTAATATCCGCGATAAGTGAGGGAATACTGTACCTAGGGACATATAAGACAATTTACTGAATTGTGAAAGGTATTTATAATAAAACACAATTTAGTTGTTTATTCAAATATCCAGGATACAAATTAATCTGTAAGAGACTGTGATCAGACTAAATGATTATTGGGATTGAAAAGATTAAGGATATAATAAAAGAGTATAATAAAAGCCAAAAAATGTTATAGGTGAGCAAGGGAAGCTGTATCTAATTATGTTGGAGGAAATCACAATGGTAACACTTGAGTAGAATGTTAAAGAAGTAAATTCTACTTTACTTAAAAAAAAAAAACTTTTTAAAAGTGTAATTGTTTAGAGAAGCTTGTACCTTTTCAGAGATGCTTATTATAGGCTTTAGTATGAAAAGAAACTTTTAACTTAGCTTGACTTTAAATAGCTAAAACTTTTAAGAGAGTACCATTTTGTTTTTGTTTTTTTTCTAAATAATATCACTCCTGGAAAAAAAAAAAGTGTTTCTCAAGATTCAGGAACATATTCATGAAGGAACATGTGTTTATTTCAAGGTCTGTCATTCTTGAGAAATACAAGCCCTAGCCTGCTTTATTTGTGACAGTTAATAATATCCCAGAATTGAAAAGAACTATTATTTTCACATTAGCTATGCCCTGTCCCTGTTCGGGGAATTAAATCTCAAGCTTTGAAAGTCTTGCTTCATGAGCAAGCTCACCTTTCGGTCATCAAAGGCAATTTAGCAGCAGAGAAACCACAGTAGCAATGCATGGTAGTCCCTAAATCTGTTGATGCCTGAGGAAAGAAGGGGAATGAGACAGTTGCTAATTTGAATGGGACGTGGGTGGTGGACAGGCATGCTAATGTGAAAGGATGGGGCTTAGGGGAGCTCTTGTAGAAAGCTCCTGTACACGACAGGAGCCTTAGTAAGAGATTTACTTGAGAAGGGTGGAGATTTAACTTGAAGGAGAGGCCAAATTTTTAGTGTAATAGTAAGCCTATCTTCTAGTAGTAATCCTTCACAAGAGAGGAGTGCAAGAGAATTGGTCTTCCAGGAAAGCCCAGTTGGGCAAGTTTCACAGTGTTGGTGATACCCTGAAATACTTAGGTCCCCAGGTTGGGGAGTACTGGCCTGAATGAGTGAGAATGTTTTAATTGGATAGAAACACAAAGAAAATGATGATCTAGTTCCTGGTGGTTGTCTAGGCAATCCCATTCCTTCAAAAACTCTTTAAAGTTCACTGACATTATAAAACACCAAAGGCAAATTTACTTAGTTCATTTTAAACTTGAAAAGAAAGATGGGTGGGGGGATAATTTGAGCACAGTCATCCCAAAGGGGAGCTGTAAATCATTCTAGTATTTAAAACATGAAAGGAACTTATTTCACTGCAGGATGTCTCTTAATTTTGTAGTTCTGTGGATGAAAGGCCTTTCTACAGAAACTGAAAAAGAAATTGTAATAGAGCCACTACCATAAAAACATATAAATTTAATTCTTTCTTATGGCTTTTTTAATGTACCAATAAAATTGGGTAGCTTTTGACTACCTGGTAAGCAACGGAGCTACAAATGGGGTTAATTTAAAAAGTTTTTATTATCCAGTCCTCATGATCTTTAAAGGTAATAAAGGAGTAGGCTTTACTGAAAAAAAAAAAAAAAAAAAAGTCTTAATAAGCCAGACTTGAAAATGGCAATAAACATGATGGGACTGCATGGATGGCAAAAGATTCTTAGCAAGATGTAACAGGGCAGAATTAGTGTTGTAGCAATTATTTTAGCAGGATGCTCATTTTCCTTTGAGTAATTTATGGCCTTAATCATTACAGGCAAATTCAATCATGAGGCAATGCTCTAGATATTTAGACTTAGTAACTGTGGCAGTTAGTAACCTTAGAACGATGGATGAAAATTCTTCACACGTGGCTTCTTCCTCCACAAAGGAAGTTCTTATAGCTTTTTAAAAATTTATTTATCTTTGATTTTTCAACTCACCAAAGGAAACAGATCTAGCTTTTGAAAATAAGCCTTTGGAAAAGAAACACAGACAGGTGTCAACAAGCCTAAGCCTGCTTTCTCATCGAGAAAACAATGAATTTATTTTCTTTTCCTTTGTGCTGAACAATATATGTGGGAAAATAGACCCTTGGTTCATGTGAACTAGAGACTGAACTGGATTGCTAATCAGCATTCTGAGTTATGCCCAGGAGTGTTCACTATGCTGAGCCCAAGTACACAACAGAAGCATATGCATGTGTGTGTGTGTGTGTGTGTGTGTGTGTGTGTGTGTATGAATAGGTTGATGAACATGGGTGTGGGTGGCAGTTTCATGTTGGTGGGCAAAGATCAGTCTGACAAAATACTTCATTGAAGTGTTTGCCTCAAAACAGAATGCTCTATATAGTGAAGAACCTTTAAGACAAAACTACATAAAGAGCATTAACTAGAGAAGCCTATGAATTTCTTCGCACTTATAGTCCAGCTGGCACATGCTTAAAGCCTTCTATATTTTCATGTTATTTGATGTAGTGCTATGTATTCCAATATCTATTTCCATTATTAGACTGTGAGCTCCTTAAGGATAAGAACTAAATTTTATTTAACTTTTATATCTAATATCTGTCCTTTTCTCAACACATACAATATTTAACAAAAAGTGGTCTTAATATAAATAGGATATAATGAGTTATGTTTGTTAAATACATAATTTGATTGAGTCTTGAGAGAAGAAATATATTTATTGTCTTGGGCAATTTTTAAATTAGGTACCGGCTTCTATTATTATTCCAAATCTTCAACAGTCTCTCCACTCAGAGATACTCTAAAACTATTCTATTAAAATATTTTGTTAAAATATTGTCTCAATAAAAGTAACTGACCAAAGATTTAGAGTTGTACAAGATGAGGAAGATTGGGGAAATATGGAAACAAAAGCTTTCAGAGGATAGATTTAACAAAGTATTTTCATCACACCATAGAAATTCTTAGAAGTGCAGATTTGTGGATTATTGGACTGAACTAAAGAAACTGCATAGCACTAATTGAGCTATACCTGCAACATTTTTCATGGTATACTTGTTGATAATACAGATATGTGGAAAATATGATAGTGTAGCTAAATGATTTGTAAGTGAACAAACCACTACAAGTAATGGATGTCAACTTAATATCACTTTCTGCCACAGGCTCTATCTTTGTGTCTTCTTTCAAATTTGTAATTAATATGTGTGATTTCAACTTACCAACATTTTTGAAAACACAACATTGGGGAGAAAAATCAGTACAGTGAATTTATGCTACCAAATAATAATGACAGTCTGATTAAATGTAACTGTGTTTTGTGTTTGCACACATGTTGATACATTTTGAAAGAAAAGTATTCGGCTTTATTGGAAGTTACCTCAACTTAGGTCAACAGCATACTTTCAAATGAGTTAATTAAACTAATTCATATTCCTCTTCATTTTCACTCATACATTTATATTCATTGGGTGCATATTAGTTCTCTTCTATGTTTAGGCTAGAACATGCTTTGTATACAATGTATTTGTGAATACCACATCAAGAAGGACATTGCAAAAGCCATAGGTTGCTTAAAAGGGAGGACCTGGGATAAAAAGAAAATCATGCTATATGAGGATGTTTTGTGGAGCAAATGATGAACATCTAAAAGCTGTTCATAAAGGAAAACACTCTTCTCTAGACCTCAACTCTTACTACAAACACCTTAGAAGTCATCATTTGAGCTTCTCTAGTTGTGACACGAGGAAACTCTGCCCAAGTTAACACTAAAGTTTCAAGCTTTATAGTCAGATCATTGTAATACTCTTTATAACCTTGATCCTGCCATCTTGATCATCATCCACTATATAAAACATTCTTTCATATACTGTCTGCCCATATTCATTCTCACACAGAACTGTTCATTCTATCACCTTTTTTTTCACACTTTTTAAATATGCCTATTAAAATATTGATGAAAACATAAGCCAATTATTTCTCAACAGTATCCCTAATATTTGTTTTCTACTTCCCTTGCTAAAAGGAAACTCTTCTCTTAAATCTTTCCCAAGAAGAAAGTATATGTTTTTTTCAAATGTTATCAGGTCTGGAAAAGTGATTATCATATTAATTTCCAAAGTCATACACTGCAGTCTTAAGTAATATTCTCCCTTAAATAAAGTTCACGATTGCTGAACATACTTTTAATTTTTTCTTCATAGAATATAAAAAATATTTTAGCCATTTTCTCATAGTGATAAAAGTTTTTAGTCTTCAAATCAATATTTTTCTCTATTGCATGTTTTATAATCAATCATGGAAACTTTTAAGTTCAGAAGAAGATCCTACCTATAGATCTAATTTCATAGACTCTTACTGCTTTAAACTCAGTTAACTTTAGTTCAATTCTCTTGATACTAGAGAAAAACATGGAATTATCTAGATTTGGGTCACTATAAATTAATGAATCCCATTATAGCTGGACCGCAGGAACACTCAACCATTTTTTTATTTTTCTTGGTGAGTTACCTTTTCCTTTCTGTTCAGCATCTTTATTTTTAGACTTTCTTCACAAAGCCCTCCCCCATTAGTTTAGCAACTTAATGTAGACTTTTAAAATTAAATTGAGGTTTTAACTCAGTGAACCTTTGGACAAGATGATTTCTAGCTCTATATGCTTCTGTTTTATTCTTCCAGATTTAGAATATGAGGTTGCCTTCATATTCTGAGATAAGTTAAGCAATTTATCTTATCTATCATCTTCTGTCTCTTCTAGGATCTTTGTCAAGTTTATCTCCTATCTCCTACATATTTAACTTTTCCAAATTTCTGCTGCTCCCTTTGCCTTCAGTTTATGTGTATATGCTCAAGGTTTTTAATTCTAAGCAGTCTTTCCAATGACTCAACTGATACCAACCTATCTCTTCACAGTTTCTCAATGGTCTGTTAATTCATCCTTCTAGTCTCCCTTTCAGCTCTGTTATCAGATTTCTGTCCCTGAATGATCAGTCTTTTATTTTCATGCCCATAGCCCTTTTGCCAATATTATCACTCATGATTTTAACACAAACATATATGTTTAATAGCCACAAGTGGGTATTTCTAAATTAGATCCTGAACCTACCTTCCAGAAGAGTTAGCTATATTTCAAACACAACATGATTAGTGCCAAATTTCACATCATCTCCTGCCTCCCATACCTACTATTTATGTACAAAACTTCAGTAAACAAACCACTGTCTACAGAGATGTTGAGTCCTAATATCTATGAGTCAACTTAGACCCTGTTTTCTCCTTCATACTCAGTTTATTAAATCTTGCTAATCATAAATTCTAATTATTTCTTCTTTCTTCTCCTATACCATCTTAGTTCCAGGCTATCATTATATATTACTTGGACTATTGAGTTAGCCATTTAATTGGGCTCTTTACCTTCAGTCTTATCTGACTTGAATATGCCTTCAATTATACTCCTAAGTGACATAACATGAAAGCATGTTTGGTTTGTATAGACAAAGTCTGATTTAAGTATATTTGAAAGTAGCTTCAAGGAACAACTAACCACATTTCTATATTTGGTGAATGTTCTGACATATAATTTTTCAGGTCACCAAGTATAGAATAACATTGGTCTATAAAATGATAATTCATCACCCTCATAGCTACTCTCCTACAAGCTGATTCCTTGGAAATTTGTCTCTATGAAAATGTTCCCTCTGACTTGAAGTAGAAAGGTGTTTTCTGAAGTGTAGTTTAGAGTGTTATCATTCTCTATTTGGATAAGACATGGTTTTAACGGCATACACACACCCAATACTACCACCCCAACAAGTGGAACTATTCTTGGCTTTCATCAGGGAATAAGTGATCCATTGACATACACTGTCAGAGAAGATCTGTTTGAACTCCTGTTCCACTTTCACTCTAGGCTTCTTTGACTGCAAAAAAGTTTACCCTTGCCCAAGAACAATAGGACTAAAATAACTTATGAATATGGAAGTTAAGAAATAAAGAGAATTAGTTTCTGATCTAGGGAACTGGAAATAGCTTTGAATTTAATCTCAGTATTGGGCCTGTAGTTTAAACCAGATCATGAGTCCTTAGTGGCTAGAGAAACAGAAAGGAAGGCATACCTTTGACTTAAAAGTTTTGATCTCAGAAAAACCACACAATGAAAAATTCCTAAAATAGTTCCCCCCTAACTTGAATGACTCCATATCTAGTTAAAACCTGAACCAATCTGTTGCCCATCAGAGTTTATATCCTTAAAAAATTAATCACACTGTTGAGTAATGGTATTCCATAACTGCAACAGGCTCTACCACCGAGAAGAAATCCTGGAAAAGATTAAATATCAAGGTCACATTTCAAAATTAGATACCCTTTTCAGGAAAAAAATTGCCCAGATTGATAAAGAGTCTCTTTTAATGGACCCTTGGGTTTTATCTGAGTCTATAAGTGTGTTTAGCTTTAACTGGCTTTCTATTTATTAAATCATTTTACATATCTGTAAGTGTAGAAGATAGCTTATTAAATAAATGATAATACAGTAGTCCCTCTCTATATCGCAGTTCACTTATCGCGGCCTCACTGTATCGCAGGATTTTTTAAAATATTATATTTAATTATTTATTGTGGATTTTTTTGTTATATTGTGGGATTTTGTGGTACTGTATATGTATGTTGTTAAAGTTATGTAGGTTTAAGAGTGTAGAATATGTTTAAGAACATAAGTAATGTTTATAAAAGTGTGAAAAATGTTAATAAGGGAGTGGGAAAGGTTAATAAGGAATAGGAATGGTTTATAAGTGTGGGGGAAGGTTTTATAAAGCCTTAAAATGTAGATAAATACTAAAATAAATGTAAGGTTCCTACTTTGTGGATTTTCACCTATCACAGGGCGGGCAGAGGGGTGGGCTAGAACGTAATACCCGCAATAAGTGAGGGAATACTATAGCGTGAATCAATATGGCCCAGAAAGGAAAGGTATAATTGATTTCTGCCCTGTAGAAAATGTAACACCAAATATTACCCATCGCTGTATAGAAGACCAAGCAATTTTGAATCTATTAACAAATTGATTTAAGCATTTCTGAAGTCTCAATTCTCCTTTGAATTGGTTATAATAACTTACTGGTTCCCTCATTAATTAATAAGTTAAATAAAATATTTGATTAATGTTTATTTTATGAGAATTATGAAATCATAATTCTTGAAAATTATAACTTAGTAGCTTTATAGTCAGAGGAAGCCTTAGTATATCCAATTGGTAAGTTCAGTAAACCCTCAGATAGAAAAGTACAAAGGTTTTGTCACATAGCTAATGAACAGTGATTATTGACTGACATTTCCCACAGATACTTACACATCAAGAATCAGGAAAATCTTGCCAAACAAAATGATTTTACACTTCTGCTATCTATATGTGTAGTATTTCTCAACATAGAAAATTTTAATTTAGATTTTGCCTAAAGGCAGCAGGTGCTAGATGTTTCTTATCATTTGGTTTCTATGTGAATTTTTTTTTTGCCAATTTTTAACTAGAGGAGTGGAATTTTGATAGAGGAATTTTTGTGATGAAGAGTAATGTTAAGTATATATCTCTAAATTTAAATTGCTGGGACCCTTTAATGAATGTTATAGTATATAATCACAAAATAATAAAGATAAACAATTTAACCTTTCCTTTCCTCAAAGTAACTATCCTGTCATATTTAATCAAATGCAACTTGACTCCACAAACGTTGTTTTATGTATTGTCTCAGGTGAATAAGCCAATATATTAGGTTCTTTCCATGCTAAAATAAATAAATAAGACAAACATTTTACAAAGGAGCTCTAAATCAAGTAGGACAGAATGAAATATGTAAGTAGAAGATAAGATAGGGTATAATAATCTTAATATATCAGCCTCTCATTATAAATGATTAATATGCATGCTTTGTGAAATAATATAGTGATGGGATTTATTTCTTTCCTTAAAATGTGGTCAGAATAAAAAATACACACCATAGATCAACAAACAAGTGCTGGTGAGGATTTGGAGAAAGGCGAACTTTTTGCACTGTTGATGGGAATGCAGACTGCTACAGCCACTGTGAAAAACAGTATGGAGATAACCAAAGATTAAAAATGGACTGCCCTATGACCCAGTGATTCCACTTGTAGGAATTTATCCGAAGAAACCCAGAACACTAATTGAAAAGAATATAAGCACTCCTATGTTTATTACAGCATTATTTACAATCACAAAGATATGAAAGCAGCTCAAGTATCCATCAGAAGATGAGTGGATAAAACAACCATAGGGCATTTAAACAATAGAATACTACTTGGCCATAGAAGGAAGAAAATTTTGTCCTTTGTGACAGCATGACTGAACTTGGAGAACATTATGCTAAGTGAAATAAGCCAGTCAGAGAAAAACAGGTACCATATGACTTTACTCATATATGAAATCTAATAAACAAACTGAACTAACAAGGAAAATAGAGACAGACTCATAGGTGGAGAGTGGGCTGACAGCTCTGGGTGAAGGGGTTAGCAGTAGAGAGATAAAGCAAAAAGATAAAGGACACAGGGACATGAACAACAGTGTAGAGACAGTGGGGGCATGTGGGTGTAATAGGGATAAATGACAATGGAAAAAATATAATGAAAATAATAAAGCTTAAAAAATAAAAAGAAATGTACATTTAGAATAATATGAAAATAACAGGCCCTGGTGAATAAAGGGAGCTAGATATCTAGATCTTCCCAGAGGACATTGAACTCAAATGTTTGACAATATAGTCTGTAAATTTAGTTATCCCAAGTCACTTTTTCTTTGAAAAATAATTCATTTTAAAAGAAGTCCTTGATAGTAATTGTTAGAAACCATCACCACAATGAAAAATGGGGTCCATTGGATAGAGAGCAAAGAAGAATGTATTGCTGCTTTCAACTTTCTTCACCATAGTGAACACACAGTCAGAGCAATACATGACAATTCAGTATAACTTTAGACAGAGCTAAAGCTGAAATATTTTAAGCTGACAGAGACACAGATACAAGAAATTTTATAAAGGAGAAGCAAGATAATGACTTCACAGTTATAGACTAATGCCATATTAAGTCTCACTTTTCTCTATAAATGTTTCTGTTAATCAGGTTAATATTTAAAAAAAAACTAACACAAAATAGTGTTCTTTTCTTTTTCTACCATTTTAAAATTTTTATTGAGAAAATTTACCATGATTTAAAGTTTTAAATCACATTTCAATTTTCAAGAATGTCTTAATTTAAAACACTGGCAATAAAGATGCTCACAGGCTTGACAGATATGCTTGAGTACGGCAAATGCATAAGAGAAGAGTGAATGCTATGCTAAGTGAAACGAAGGAAAATCCACACAAAACCAAAGGTGAAGGGAAGGAAACTGGGGTTCAAATCAAAGATTTGGAACATAAGGAAGAAAAAATAGTCGACCAGTGCAGAATGAGGAAGCAAGAATTGAAAAAAAAAGAGGAAAACTTTCCAAATTTTGTGAAGGATATGGACATACAGCTCTGGGAAGTGTGGAGGGTCCCAAGAGAGCTGGACCCAGAAGGGACCACACCAGGACACATCATGACTGAGATGCCAAAGGTGAAAGATAAAGGCAGAGTCCTGGGGGCAGCAAGAGAGAGGTGGAGAGTTGTCTACAGGGGGGTGCCTATAGGACTATCAGCTGATTTCTCAGAGGACACTTTGCAGGAAGAAAGGGACTGGAAAGATGTATTCAATGTGATGAAAAGCAACCTGCAACCAGGATTACTCTATCCAGCAAGGCTATCATTTGGAATGGAAGGGCAGATAAAGTGCTTCCCAGAGAGGGTAAAGCTAAAGGAGTTCATCATCACTAAGCCATTATATGAAATGTCAAGGGTACTTACTTAAGAAAAAGAAGATCAAAACTATGAACACTAAAATGACAACAAACTCACAACTATCAACAACTGAATCTAAAAATTAAAAACAAAATCCAACTAAGCAAACCAGAATAGGAACAGGTATGGGATCATTTGGAAGATTATCAGCTGGGAGGGGGAAGGGAGAAAAATGGGGATATGGTGCAGAGATTGAGAAGTATAATTAATTGGTACAAAATAGACAGAGGGAAGTTAAGAATAATATAGGAAAGGGTGAAGCCAAATAACTTATATCCATGATTCATGGACATGAACTAAGGGGGTGGTGGGAATGTTGGAGTGAAGGGGGTTACTAGGAAGAGGGGAGCAAATGGGGGAAAAATTGAAAGTACTGTAACAACATAATCAATAAAATATACTTAAAAAAGAATGTTTTCATGTAAAAATTAATTGATCATAATAGATATATAAATTAAATACTGTGGGAAGAAAAAGAAGAATGTGAATAACTCCACTGGAAATGCTTCATAGTCTTGACTATTATTCAAAAGGTAGAGAGGAGAGTGAAGGGCATTCAAGAAGAAACTTAACCAATGCACAACATGGATTGTATCAGGAAATGCCAAGTCAAGAGTTTTATTTTTTCAGTGAAGATTATGTGGAGGAAATCACACTAAATGGAAGTTAGAGTCTGACTGTAAAAAGCATCAAAGGTCATGTGAAATTGTTAAAATTTTATTCTAAGGGCCACAAAGAATACTTTAAATTTCTTTTTTTTTAAATTTAGTTTTATTATTTTTCTATTACAGTTGTCCCACTATTTCCCCCAACCCAGCTCATCCCTTCTTCCACAGTTACTCCCCACCTGGTTGTACATGTCCATGGGTTATTTATACTAGATCCTTTACTACCCCCTTCCTCTACTTAACCCCCTTCTTGAATAGTGATGTGAAATGATCAGAACTATGCTTTAGGTAGATTAGATTGATCAAATTTTCAAGAGTCATTATGGTAAGTCAAGATCAAAGCTGGAAAAAGCCATTAGAAGGCTGTTCAATATATAAGAAAAGATAAAGAATATTGCTCTACAATAGCTTTTGTGGAAATGAAATAAACTTGTTTCTGAATTTATAGATGGCAGTATTTTCATCTTTAATAATGAAATGTAATTTGCTAGCTTTTTCCTGTAGACATTATCTCAGAGTAAACTATTGTTTTTTGCTCTTATTTTTAACTTGAGCTTAATTCATTTATACTTGCCATGTATGGCTCTGAACAACTCAACTGATTTTTATTATAGACTTTTAAAATCACAATGGCCATGTGTTTTAATTAAGGAACATGCTATATGAGCATTATAATACTCTCTTCCTACCATTTCATAAATCTAAAAATTAATTTTAAAAATGTGAGTGCCTAAAAAAAAGGCTTTGGTATCAGAACTCTGAAAATATTCTTATGTAAAATTTTTATTTTTAATACTAATATTTCCACTTTTCTGTATATAAATTCTAGTGAATGTGCTGAAAGTATCTACAAAAACCCATAGCTGGTTGAAAAGATAGTTGAGTGGGAAAGTGGGATACAGACATTACAGGTAGAGTGACACTTGAGCCTGACAAAGATAAAGAAATTTTCTCCAGAAAGAGCAGATATTTCAGTCACTCCAGGAAGCAGTAGGAGTAAACTAACCATGGAATAATACAGCAGCTTCTGGAACTATAAAGTATGGGGAACCATGTATCAGTCATTGAGTTTGGAAGAGGAAGAGGAGTCAGAAGCTCCACATCCTGTTGTAGGGAGTTTTAGCTTTATCACAAAGGCCTGGAGGGGCTCTGAGCAGAGATTTACATAATGAGATTGACAATGTCTCTGCCCAGTAAGAGATTGTCATGCAAATTGGGAGGCATACAAAAAGACTGGAAAATATGAGTTTCAATATATCAACAAAATTAATGTTTGATTTAGTGTGCTTCACATTGAGTACATCAGTGCTTAAGAAAATGCCTAGTAAGGACTGATTGAGGTCAGGTATGGTTGATAAGGAAAGTCTTCCTAGATGAAGTCTGTATGGAGCCCAGGTTTGATATGAGAGACTTGGAGAGATAAAATAAAGACAGAAGGAAGTATCATAAGCAGAAGCAATGAAACCAAGAAGCAAGAGGCAACAAGTTATATTGGAGACAAGGAGTGGGGTTGTGAAAAGGAGTTAAAATAAGAAAATGATAAACAAAATTGTTTTCTATTACCTAATTCACTTGATAATGATAGGGAAAAGATTGTTATTTCAATTAAAAAAAAAAAAACAGCAATGTTCTCAGAGATTTTAATGAATCTTATAGTACATTACTTATCAATTAGCCCCCTGAGAAATTTTCACTTAAGATTAGTATGTAAACATGTTAACAAAAGCTTGGTAAGCAATTTCAGTTCTTTTTGAGACAAAATAATTAAAGCAGGTCTTGATTTTAAGAAGATAAGCTTATCACACATCAAAGTATATAACAACATAGGCTGATGCAAGTATATATTTACATTGACAAGTGCAAATAAATAGAAAATGCAAACAAGTACAGAGAAAGCAATATTGTTCCCTGGAGAAAAGACATATAATAAGCACTAGTAATTTTCTCCTGAAGTATATAGTGTTGGTTATATAAACATTCCCCATAGGTAATTGGGAAAGGTATTATCTTTCAAAAAATTCCTCTCCAAGATAAGGAGGAATCTGCCAAAACCTACAAAGAGCTCAAGCTGCTTCCTTCTGCTGATTCATGAGAAAATAAGTGATATCTCAGGAAGGAACATGAATTATATCTTCATTTACTTTCAAGTTTTAAGTTGAAGTCTGAAGGATTTGGGGCAGAGAATTTAGATTGTGCAGGTGAAAATATCTCTTTATCTAATTGAAAAATGCATTTTGGAGACAAGGAAGCATTTGGATTTGACTCCATGCAGACAATGCAAAAATTTTGATTGCATTTTCTGAGCTACAGCTCCTCAATTCAGAATAATGACATCAAAAAAGGGAAAGAGAACATCTCTGTAGAAAAGGAAACTATGTAAAGCTAAGACTTTGTGCATATACTGCTTCCAGTAGGAAGGCTCTCCATTCATTTTTGTCGCCTTTACCATTTTTGATGAATTTTTATTTGGATGAAAAGAGAGGAAGCATATCTGAAATTATCACAGGAAGGAGTAGATAGTTTCTGGATTCAATTGTATTGTTGTTTGAAAAGAAGTACCAAACTGATAGAATAAAATACAAAAGGTATTGATGTAAATTTCTACACCTAGCTGTAGAAATTATTTGGACAAGCACTGGATGATAGAAAACTGGCTTAACTACATTTTAGGATTAAAAAAAAAAAACTGTGTGGATAAAGTTAGTTTTACAATTTTATACAATCCAACTGTGTGATGCAGCAGCCAAAACATGTAATGAATCCTCAAACTGCATTAACAAAATTATAGTGGCCAGGGAAAGCAAAGTAATAATTCTCTGGCTTATTGCTTTGCCCAGACCACATCAGGAGCTATGTGTTAATTTCTAGACCCCGTTGACAGTTAATTATAGTACAGCCCTAGGAATATAATCAGTTGTTAAGTACTATGAAAACCATAGGATATAAAGAACTGTTGAGAAAAAATATTGTGTTTAACCTGGAAAAGAAGACAAGCTTAGAAGCTGCCTTAAAGTCTTTGAATGACTGTCATCTGAAAAAGACTTTCCACTTACAATATGTAGCTTTTGAATTGTGAATAATGTCAATTCAGGGGTAAATATTAGGAAAAATGAGGTTGCGTAAATGAAAGGAAGACCTTTTAAAACTTGAACTGCCTATCAGTGCACGGGCTGCTTCCTGAAGTACAGGTCACTAGACATTCTTGAACATCTGCAGCATGTGCTTGAGTCAACTGCTACCAGTTTATGAAAGCCAATTTTATTTTATTTTTATTTTTCAAGTATATTTTATTGATTATATTGTTACAATAGTTCCAATAATTTTTCTTTGCTCCCCTCCACCCAGCACCCTCCCTCCCCCAGCAATCCCCCCCCCCCAAGTCCATGACCATGGGTTGTACATACAAGCTCTCCTGCTTCACCCTTTCACATATTCTTCTTCTTTTTTTTAATAAATAAATAAATAAATAAATAAATATTTTAACACATTCCCCCTGAGGTCAGGAATAAGACAAGGATGTCCATTCTCTCCACTCCTATTCAACATAGTCTTGGAAGTTCTAGCCACAGCAGTCAGACAAGAAAGAGAAATAAAAGGCATCCAAATTGGAAAAGAGGAAATAAAACTATCATTATTTGCAGATGACATGATAGTGTACATAGAAAACCCTATAGACTCCACAAAAAAACTACTCAACCTAATAAGTGAATTCGGTAAAATAGCAAGGTACAAAGTCAATATTCAGAAATCGAAGGCATTTCTGTACACCAACAACAAAATCTCAGAGATATAAACTGAAAGAAAAACCCCATTTACCATAGCAACAAAAAAAAATAAAGTACCTAGGAATAAACTTAACCAAGGAGGTAAAAGACCTGTACTCAGAAAACTACATAGCACTGAAGAAAGAAATTAAGAAAGATACAAATAAATGAAAGCATATACCATGCTCATGGATGGGAAGAATCAACATCATTAAAATGTCCATACTACCCAAAGCAATTTATAGATTCAATGCAATCCCTATTAAAATTGTCGGCAGCCGTCCGTCTCGAGAGACGATGGTGTAGCTTCTTAAGAGTCTATCTGCACCGCCGAGAATGGTTGTGCAGTCCAACTCGGGAGTGACACGGTATCTGTCTCCTCCCATGTTGAATCGACATCTTGCGATGACGCTGGAGTGTCCTCTCCAGTGAAGCTGAAGCTACAGAGCCTGGGCAGGGTGATATGGAGGGTCTGCTGTTGCCCATGCAGCAGACCCCCCCTCTCTTCGCAGCTGAAGGGTCCAAGGGAAAGACGGAGTCAATACAGCTTGGCTTCAGGTGCGCCGCAGGAGTTGCCGGTGTTGACTACAATGTCAAACCGCCTTAGGGACTCCGGCTCTGGATTTTCTGTCGGGGTTTACTCCCTTAGCCTTTCCCCTGAAGAGGTATGCCGCAAGGCAGCGGAGGTTTTTTGGAGTCAGAGTTTTCCTTCTCTGATGTGCCCTGACTGGAAGATCGAACCAGCGACACTTAGCTCGCAGGCCGACGCTCAATCCACTGAGCCAAACCAGCCAGGGCTTAATCCCTATTAAAATACCAATGACATATTTCACAGACCTAGAACAAAAATAGTTCAAAAATGTGTATGGAACCAAAAAAGAGCCTGAATAGCTACAGCAATTTTGAGAAAGAAGAACACAGTAGGAGGAATCACAATACTTTATATCAAACTATACTACAAGGCCATGGTAATCAAAACAGTCTGGTACTGGCATAAGAACAAACATATAGATCAATGGAACAGAATAGAGAGCCCAGAAATAAACCCAGGTCTATAGGGTCAACTAATATTTGACAAAAGGGAAGAAACATCAAATGGAGTGAAAAGAGCCTCTTCAACAAATGGTGTTGGGAGAACTGGACAGGGACATGCAAAAAAAATGAACCTAGACCACCAACTTATACCATACACCAGAATAAACTCAAAATGGATAAAAGACTTAAATACAAGCCATGGCACCATGAAAGTCCTAGAGGAAAAAATAGGCAGGAAAATTTCAGATATGCCACGTAGCAACATTTTCACTGATATATCTCCTAAGGCAAGGGAAATAAAGGAAAGAATAAACAAATGGGACTACATCAAACTAAAAAGTTTCTGGTCAGCTAAAGAAAACACCAGGAAGATGAAAAGGAAACCAACCATATGGGAAAACATATTTGCCAATGATATCTCAGACAAGGGATTGATCTCCAAAATATATAAAGAACTCATACGACTCAACACCAAGAAGACAGACAACCCAATTAAAAAATGGTCAAAGGACCAGAACAAACACTTCTCCAAAGAGGACATACAGAGGGTCCACAGACATATGAAAGAATGCTCAACATCACTAGCCATCAGAGAGATGCAAATAAAAACCACAATGAGATACTACCTCACACCAGTCAGAATGGCCATCATCAACAAATCAACAAACAACTTGTGCTGGCAAGGATGTGGAGAAATGGGAACCCTGGTGCACTGCTGGTGGGAATGCAGACTGGTGCAGCCACTGTGGAAAACAGTTTGGAATTTCCTCAAAAAACTAAAAATGGAACTGCCTTTTGAACCAGCAATTCCATTGTTATGATTATATTCAAAAAATCCTGAAACACCAATTAAAAAGAACCTATGCACCCCTATGTTCATAGCAGCACTGTTTACAATAGTCAAGTGCTGGAAACAACCTAAGTGCCCATCAAAAGCCAATTTTAAATATTTAGGAACTTTCCCAGCTGGTTTGGTAACCTGAAATCAACAAACTGTGGGAATATTTACACTAGAGAAATTGGCAAATCCTGTCACTCAACTGGATTGTTATAGATGATGTTAGTGCAATTGATAAGAGTTTTCATCCTTCCAACCTAAAAGCCTATGGATTTATAAATATATAGCAGAAAATAAACTGAGCTAAAACAAACAAACAAACAAAAAAGAATCCAGAAGTAATATGGATAATAAAGTCAAAATTTGTGAAGGAGTTTGGAAGGAAAATGATAAGAATAAAAAATAGAATAAATAATAGAAAAGTGGATTATATTATGTGAAAAGTGGTAAAAGAAGAATTAAGGAAAACTTTCTGAATATTTTGAGTTAAGACATTCATGAGATTTGTTTCCTTGTTTAGAGGAAAGCATAATGTCTTAGGAATGTCTCTCCTTCCTTTAAAAAAATATATATTAAGGAACAAAGGAATCAAATTATATCCAAAAATTATCAAATGCACTAATTACAAATTTTGAATCTAAAATATTAGACTATTGTTCAAAAATGCAAATATATTTTCACCATGTTTTTCACAGTTTAATGTAAACATGAGATCATTGCTTCTGTAACATGAATTTATATTCTTCATTCTATAATTTAGGAATGGGCTAATTATTCCTACATATAATCATAAACATAAATTATCTTAAATCCAAGGGTATTTAAGATTCTTTTCATATGGGTGGCCCTTTTGATATATACTTAATTAGTGTCTGACTTAGATGTTTTTGCTGAAATAACCATATTACAATGTTCAGTGAAAACAGAGCTCTTGAAGTTCGTCACATTTCAAAGTGCAATAGTTTTGAAATTTAAAAAAGGATAATGCTTTCAAAGTGTCTTTAATTGCTGCATGAAATTTTAATAAACTTTAATAGATATTTCAATTCAAAGAGGAAGGGAAACTTTTCCAACTTGAAAAATTTTTTCTACTCTCCATCACAACAGCACAAAAAGGAAATGGAAACACAAAACTTCATATTTATCTTCTTTCTTTGAATACCTATCAAAATATGTGTATGCTCCTGGTATGATGATAATTACATTATAACTCAATTGTTATAATTATTTTTGCAATGAATAAAATTCTGCTACTGATTAGATCCTTAAGAACAATGCCTATGTCTCATAACATGTATGCAGTACATATTAAATAAATATTTTTAATGAGTGAGTTAGTTCATTCTCCTGTTAAATAATATAAGCAATATACTTTATTTTGTGAATGTATCTATTAATGACATCAGCCAATTCCTTTATAAGGTTCTGTGGGGGTCAGAGGAAGTAATTAAATCTGACAATGTTTTTTTTTTTTTTAGAGAGAATGGAAAGGAGAAAGAGAGGGAGAGAATCATCACTGTGTGGTTGCCTCTCGCTCATGATCCCAGCTGGGGACCTGACGTGCAACCTAGTCACATGCCCTGACTGGGAATCGAACCAGCGACACTTAGCTTGCAGGCCAACACTCAATCCACTGAGCCACAGCAGCCAGGGCCTAATTCTGACAATGTGATTGTCATAGCAGAGGCTAGCCCAGATAAGCTGGGCTTAGTTGTGACAATTACTTTCCTTTAATAAAATTATATCTCTGTTAGGCATTTATTCATTCATTCTTGTTTGACTTCTTATATTATAGAAACAATTTATTGAACCAGTTAGACTAGGTTGGGCACTGGTTGAATGCAACTCTATTATTTTTAACCTCTACCTTTGGGATTTCATCTAAAGATTTGTTATTGTTATTCTTTCCTTGTCTTAGGTAGAGTTGACCAGGCTACACAGCTTTTAGAAAACTTTCAAATAACAACAACAAAATGACTAGGCCTTTCTTATAAAAATACAGACCATTATTCAATTTATAACTACCCTCATAGACTGTACTAGGAAAGAAAGTCATGGTTGGCTTTTTTTTTTTTTTCACTTGATGTACTTCTGACCTTACTCTCTGGAATTCCTTACCTCACATTTCTGTTCTCCACAGTGTCAGGTATAGGGGAGTAGAGAAACAGTAAAGGGCCAAAAGGCCTTACATGATGGGTTCAGTTTTAACTTAATGTTGGGTCTTTGTATTGAATACTGGACTTTCTTTTCTTTTGGGATGCTTTTCCTGAGTAGCCTTTCCTGCTGGGACTTGATGTGTTAAAAAGTAATGTTTGCTCTAGGAATGCAGTTTGCTCCTAGGGCTCATGAAAGACAATGGCATAAATTCCCAATTCTGTATTTAGGAACTTATGATGGCAACTTGATATCTACTATGGTAAGGATATTTCCATAATGGAAATTTACAAGTTGTACAAATCAGGTCTTTTAAATTTTTTTATCAGTGGGAAAGGACTGGCAATTGTTAAATTTGTACTAGCAGACTAGTTTTAAGGCCTCTTCAGCTGGCCTTTTGCTTGAAAGTGTTTTTTGGGGAGTGATGTGACATACCAGTCATTGTCCCTTAACTTTAAGAAAATTATATAAATTTCCAGAGTTCTTGTCTTAAAGAGTTTCTCGCTTTAGAAAATAGAATATATATGTAATGATAAATCTTTCCACAAAATTCCTCCCTACTAGCATTCAATGTCCAAAAATATTTTTTAAGGCATTTCTTATAATAGACTCCTGTCTTCTGACCTTCTTCTGTAAACAACTTATTTACAATGCCATACATTAGGAAAAAATAGTAGTTGTTTTTTCACTTTAGTTGGGGTTAATAATACTGTTTCTGGAGACAAACAATGTCAGAATAATGATTGTTATTGTATTATTATTATTAATATTATCATACTTAAATAGCTCTCATTAGTGGGACTAATAGGAAGGCTACTTTAAAAGCTTTATACACATTACAGATTTTCACTCAGTTAATCTTCACAGTACTCATGACAGACAGGTATTATTATCATCCTCACTTTATAGATTTAACAAAAAACAAAAAACTGAGGAAGAAAGACACTAAGTAACTTGCACCAAATCAGTCTATATTGTATATACTCATTATCAGCCTGTCCAGACCTCAAAAGAAATAAAAAGAATTGGTACTCTTTGAACACATTTGGTCCCTATGTCCTAGGTATTTTATATGGAAGCCATATGACAACTTTGAGTTAGTTATTACTATTCTATTTCACAGAGTGAAACTCGACATATGGAATAGCATGAACAAGAGCTCAGCATTAGAAAGAGGTGAGTCTAGTATTTGAGTGAGTTCTCTATGACCTCAAAATTCACATTTTAACAATTCACCATGGTTCTTTAGCAGGAACAGACCATAAGTCTTTTTATCCTCTTCATAGAACCTCATACTGGATTCTCAGTACATATTATATGAAAAATTAATTACTTAATATTAAAAACTGAAAACACTTGGAAAATAAATATGAAAATACAAAAATATAATTAAAATAAAGAACACAGTATATAATTAAGCAGTATATAATTAAGAAATCATACCTAACTTTATTGAGTGCTTATGGTATTCCAAGCACTGTTCTAAAGTCATACTATCTTATATTGCAAAATATCCTAATATAGAGTTTCAAATATGTTTTTGTTGTTAGATTCTTATTCATAAATTTTAGAATGATCTATTTGCTTAATAACTATTTAAACTTCTTAATTCTTCTTTTCTATCCCCATTATACACTCCATTCTCATAGAATCCATGATTGTTAATATTATGTGTCAACTTGAGAGCACCATGGGATGATTAAATGCTTAGTGAAACATTATTTTAGGTATTTCTGTGGGGGTGTTTTTGAATGAGATTAACATTTAAATTGGTAACTGAGTAAAGCAGACTTATCCCCCTAATGTGTGAGAGCTTCATCCATTCAGTTGAAGGTCTGAATAAAATGAACCCTCAAGTAGAGGAATTTTCTCCTATTTGACTGCTTTCAACTGGGACATTGGGTGTTTTCTGTCTCAAGATTTAAACTGAGAACCTGGGTTTAGAACCTGTCAGCCTCTGGACTTTCTGGGTCTCAAGCTTGTTGACTCATTCTGTGTGTCTTGACATTTGTACTTTCTATAATTGTGTGAGCTAGTTCCTCATTAAAAATCTCTTTATATATGTGTGTATATACATATATATGTAGATACAGGTGGATGGATACCCATCCTATTGATTCTGTTTCTCTAGAGAATGCTAATATAGGATCCAATATAGTTTTAGCATACCTGATGTGACTCTATAACTATTATTTCCTGGGAAAGCCTGGCTGCTGGGATAGAGCTAGGTGGAATAAGGGGACATCACCATGGTATACACAGACTTTCTTTTTCTGCCTATTTTTATTTCAACTTCCAAGATTTTTCTCCTAGAACCTCATTGTTATTAAATTAAACATATGATGAGAAGCAAGGGAGACTATAAGACTATAAAAATACTCTTCTATTTCTTTTCAACCCATCATGGATTTACACATTCTTTTAACAAATAATTGAGGGTTTATTTGATATCGGATATTGTGCTACTTGTCTGAAGGATAAAAAGATGCCCTTAAAAAGCTGAGCTTAAAATCCAGTCAGGAAATGACATTGTGCAGTCAAGAAATATTTTTTCATAGATGCTGAATTTACTCATTTTAAATCATTTAAGGGCAGTTTTTTAAAAAATGAAAATATATATTTTTAAACAACACACAGTATCAAATTGTGAATGTTTTAAAGTTAGAAATTATCTCAAAAAACAATAGGTAATTATTATAGTTTAATAACAATTTATCCTACTAGTTATTTGATTTTTTTAAGTAATTTATTGATTAGGTTGTTACAGTAGTTCCAATTCCCCCCTCCCTTGCTCTCCTCTGCCCAGTACCCCCCCTTCCCTTCAGTAATCCCACCCCCCTTAGTTCACATTTGTGGATCATGCATATAAGTTCTTTGGCTTCATCCTTTCCTATATTATTCTTAACTTCCCCCTGTCTATTTTGTACCAACAAATTATGGTTCTTAATCCCTGCACCATATCCCCATTTCTCCCTCTTCCCCTGCCCAGCTGATAACCCTCCAAGTCATCCCCATATCTATGATTCTGTTTGCTTAGTTGGATTCTGGTTTTTATTTTTTAGATTCAGTTGTTGATAGTTGTGAGTTTGTTGTCATTTCAGTGTTCATAGTTTTGATTTTCTTAAGTAAGTCCCTTTGACATTTCATATAATAATTGCTTGGTGATGATGAACTCTTTTAGATTTACCTTGTCTGGGAAACACTTTATCTGCCCTTCCATTCCAAATGATAGCTTTACTGGATAGAGAAGTCTTGGTTGTAGGTCCTCACTTTTCATCACATTGAATACTGCTTGTCAATTCCTTCTTGCCTGCAAAGTGTCCTTTGCTATATCAGCTGATGGTCTTATAGGCAGCCCCTTGTAGGCAACTCTCCACTTCTCCCTTGCTGATTTTAGGATTCTCTCTTTATCTTGAAACTTTGGCATTTTAATCATGATGTGTCCATCTTCCTGGACTTGTATGTCTATTTCCTTTGCAAAATTTGGAATGTTTTTCTTCATTATTTGTTTACATAACTTCCCAATTTCTTGCTCTTTCTCTTCTTCTGGCATCCCTATGATTCGGATGTTGCACATTTAAAGTTGTCCCAGAGGTTCCCAAGCCTTTCCTCATTTTTTCCAACTCCTATCTCCTCACTCTGTATTGGTTGATTGTTTCTGTTCTTCCTTATGTTCCAAATCACACATTTGAACCCCAGTTTCATTCCCTTCACCATTGGTTTTGTGTGGATTTTCCTTTGTTTCATTTAGCATAGCCTTCACTTCTTATACTTATGCGTTTGTTGTACTCAAGCATATCTGTCAAGCCTGTGAGCATTTTTATCACCAGTATTTTGAATTCTGCATTTGTTAGGTTGGCTATCTCCTCATCGCTTAGTTCTCCCACTGGAACCCTGATCCGCTCCCTCCTTTGGGTCATACTTCTCTGTCTCTCTATCCTGATAGGCTCCTGTGTTGGTTTGCCTCCATGTCCCAGGCAGAGTTATTGCTCCTATTACACTGCAAGTTGTGGAGCTTTAGGGATTCATCAGTACAGGGTGACCTGTTTCATCATGTTGTGGTGCTCTATGTGGGGGAGGGATCTGAGAGGAAACAATGCCACTTGCCCAGCACTTGCCCCTTTTCCAGGCACTTCTCCCACTTCTATATGGGACTGGTGCCCCTCTAGCTGTTGCCCTGGACGTCATTCCCAGAGTGGGTGGGTCTGCAGGTGTTCTAGAATAATGGGGATCCTTTAAACAAGCGGACCCTGATGAGTGACTGGCAGTTTCTGCCTTCACCCCACCCCCCACTGGTCTGCACAGTCAGAAGCAATGAGGCTTGATTTTCCCTGGTGCTGGGACCATGAGCTGCATGGTTTGGTGAGGAGCTCTGAACACTCTCCAGGTGTCCCTCCTGACCTTTGAAAACATGTAACTGTGCTTTATGCTGGCTTGCCGCTGCTGCCACCACCACACCGCGTCCTCTCAGCCCTGGCTCTGCCCCTCCTACCTGTCTGGATGAGCATTTCTTCTTTATATCTTTGTTTGTTGGACTTCCATGCAGCTTAATTTTCTGGAACTTCTGGTTGTCTCTAGTTTTGCGATAGTTGTATTCCTTCTTAGTTGTGGAGGGAGACACAGCGTGTCTGTCTACGCCTCCATCTGGGCTGGAAGTCCTGGTTATTTGATTTTCCTCTGTGCCTCAGTTGTTGTTGTTGTTGTTGTTTATTTACTCTCTGTTGTATTTTCCATTACCATTTAGTCCCCTTGTATCCTCCTTCCCCTAGCAATCACCACGCTATTATCCATGTCCATGAGTCCTTTTTCTTAAATGTCAGTTGCTTTAACAAATGGTCACAGATATTGTTATGCTAATTATCTATTTTTAGAATTTGGGGCAGTAATACAATGCTAAGGAAATGTCAAAAGAATGAACAAAAAAATCTTCAAAAATAGAGAAATGAATTGTTATTCCAAAGATATTGATAAAATTTATATAAGAGAATGGGTCATTTAAGTTCTAAGTAATCAAGAGTAGCTCCTGAAGAGCTAGTAAATAGAAGTGAAACAAAGAATATTAATTTTTATGGAAGTCTTTTATCTCTTTCCCTTGGTGTTTATCTTCACTCATTTCATGGAACAACTGTTGTTGTGGGCTCTATTTCCAGCCCCCAATGAGGAGCAAACCAAGGGAGATCTTTAGATTTCATGGGACACAGTAACTGCCAGAGAGCAGGTTCTGTGAGGGGTGGAAGTAGAGGAGGGGAGAACACATGAAATGTGGTTACCGTCACTGGCAGCAGGTGCAGCCCTTGTGTTCATGAATTTCAATATGGATAAAATGGGAGAAGTTGGAATTTGATTAATGAAGACATTAATCAGGGGGGTCATATTTATTTTAAAGACAAAGGAAAGCTGATTGGAAAGCAGCTGAAAAGTCAATGAAATGGGAGAAATTAAAAATACTTGAAAAGAGAAAGATAATTAGGGAGCAGAGCCCATGGGAGGTAATCAAGTGAAAGAACAAGTGACAAGCTTATTGAGTCAGTGATGAGAAGAAAGTACTGAGACATAGAGGGAAAGTAATGTGAGAATAAACATAGCTGGCTGTGTAAAAAGTGGTCAAGGATGTGGTCTCGGCAGCTAGACAGCCTGGGTCTGAAGCCGAGCTTGCCCTAGAACAAGTTTTTCACCCCTCTGTGCCTCCATCATATAAAATAGGACTAATATTAGTATCTTCATCGTAGCACTGTTGTGACAATAAGTGTGTTAATAAACTTAAAGCACTCAAAATAATACCTGATACCTAATAAACATTAAATGTTACCCATTATATTTTTTAAATTATTTGCTGCACTCAGAGCGTAGAAGGAGGAAAATTAGAAATTTTAAAGAGAAAGTCTGCAGTAACTGCTCTGCAGTGTTCTCACAATAAATCATATTAACACAATAACACTAAAAAATAGCACTGAATAACCAACAGAGTGCTTGCTTTTTCAGTGCTTTATGCTTATTCATTACATAGTCACCACAAGCCTGTGAAGCAGGAGCCATAATTATTTTCATTTGCAGATGAGAAAACGCATAGATTAAATATATGGGCATCAGGTATCAAATGAGCTATAGAAGATTATTCTGCCCTGCCCTGCAATAAAATGAACTCTACAGCCTCTGTAATCTATTCCAAATCATATTCACATATTAGGATGCTCAGTGAAATCTCTGCGCAAATGAGAGCATTAGCCACATGCTACACAATTTATTAATAAGTTTATATAATTGGTATAGATCAGCGATTTTCAATGATGAATGTTTTCAAACATGCAATAGCTGATGATTTAGTCAAGGACACTGACTATTTTCCCTCAAACTGTCAAGTAAAAGAAAAAAAAAATGATAACAGCCTCCACAACAGTAGCCATCTGATGTGAATGAATTAAAATCATACCTACTTTTGTCAGATCAGCAAAAATATATATTTTTGGTGTGTCATAGAATTTTAGTAATTAATCATATGTGCCATGAGTTGAAAAAGGTTGAAAATTGCTGGTATAGATTAAGGATAAGATAGAGGAAAAGCTGCTGTGAACAACACAGAAGAAAGGGAAGCTAGGCTGAGGAGTATGGACTGGACTGCATATGCAGAGGGGACCCATCCACTAAATGCAGTATTGGGATAATCTCCGTAGAACACAGGATGAGTCGTACATGCCTCATTACAGAACTCCGTGTCCACACTGCTCTCTCCTGATGCTGTACACATTAGGCAGCACGGAATTATAAAATACATTTATTCTCTCCTCAGGGAAGAATGGCAGGCCCATTCCACCTGCCACATTAACCTTTTGTTTTCTATTAAGGTTTTTGTTTCCTGTTCCCTTTTCCTCCCCTTATTGCTCATAAACATTCAGTCTCCATAAGCTTTGCTGAAATTTTCAAGTTTTCCCAGAGCTGCCATACCAGTTGGCGTATCACTAGCTTCCTCCCCCGACCTTATCTGTGATATACAAGTAACCATCTGCTGTTTAAAATTGCTTTGTTGCCAGCATAAACTGTTAGAGGTATGTTAGGAAGATTCAAATCTGTTACTACCCTGCAATGGAGAAAACATGTTTTAAATATTCCTAAAGTTTACTTAAAATTTCAAATGCTTGATTTATTTCCATTTGAGGAACTTGAAGAGGGACTAGGATTGAAAAGTGCTGGTAATATATCTATGGGCATCCAGCCTAGACATCAGCACCCCACTGGGAAATGGATTGCTATTGCTGGAACACGGCTCTGAGGTTTTGCAGTAGAAGAAACTCTGTAATTTTAGTTTTGTTTGTGTGTGTTCTAATTAGGACTGTTCTTCTTGATTGTTTCACATAACATCTTACTGCATTTTATGTGTTAGGTTCATTGTTATTTCTCCAGAGCAGCTTTTACCTATTTTTTTATAGTTTATTTTTTATTGTATTTTTCCCATTACCATTTATCCATCTTATACCCTCTTCCACCTCCACCATTCCCCTCCCTCGCACAGTCACCACACTGTTGATTGTGTCCATAAGTCCTTTTTTTTTTTACTCCATCTTTCCACCCCAATCCATCCCAATCCCCCAAGCTGTCATCCTGTTCTCTATCTCTGTCTCTCTATATTTTGCTTGTTAGTTCAATTTGTTCATTATATTCTACATATGAGTAAAACCATATGGTGTTTGTATCAATATTTTTCTGACTGGCTTATTTCACTTAGCATAATGTTCTCCAGGTCCATCCATGCTGTCACAAAGGGTAAAATTTTCTACTTTTTTTGTGGCCAAGTACTATTCCATTGTGAAAATGTACTATATATGTTTTATCTACTCATTTACTGATGGACACTTGGGCTGCTTCCATATATCTTTTACCTTGTACTCTTTCTTATTAGCTAGAGATAATCAGTTGGTTTACTAAATAGTTTGAATTTGAAATATTTAAAAAGATGATGTTCTTCAGACAAATCTTTCAGGTCTCTGGATGGAAGGGCTGTTCTCATCAAGTTGGCTTAAACAATGGACTGCTGTTGAACAGAATGCCTTTCTTATGAACTTGAAATACATCAGATCAGACTTTTGTCACTGGTACTGCACACCATTTATTAATTGAGGCTAGACTACATAAGTGATCATTATAGTTTATTATACAGATCATTTGAGAGTTAAGACTCAAATTACTTGTTACCAAATATTAATTGGTGATGTCCATTAAAAAAAAAAACATTTTGGAGAGTCGGCCTGCGAGCAAAGTGTAGCTGGTTCGATTCCCAGTCAGGGCGCATTACTGGGTTGCACATTAGGTTCCCAGTTGGGGGCGCGAGTGAGAGGCAACCAACACAGTGATGTTTCTCTCCCTCTCTTTCTCCTTTCCCCTCTCTCTAATAAAGTAAAATAAAATAAAATAAAATAAAATAAAGAAACAAATAAATAAATAAATTATTTAAAAAAAAACATTTTGGGGCGAAGCAGAAAGGAAAAGCGTGCCCCCTTACCAACTTACAAATTCCTTGACTAAGTCATTCTTTGACAAAGCAAATAAGTATGTTCCTGAGGCATCATTCCAATGTCCAGGGTCAGCATTTCTTTCTCTAGAGTAGCCCCTGAAAGGTTTTTGGTAAGTTCTTTTTTTTTTTTTTTAAGTAATTAGAGATAAGGTAGACCATAATCATTAGGGAATCTTTTGGAGTGTATGTGATCAACGCACTTGAAAACAGAAGTGGAAAAAAAATTGTTACATAACATAAAACACAATGTCTAGAAGCCATTTAGCATTTAGCAGTGCTGTCTTGGAGGCTGGGAGAGTGATAAAGATAAAGTTGATTAAAAGAAGTTTGTGCGTTGAAATTGTTTGCATGTTTGAAGTCTGTATAATTGAGAAGTGTAGTGTGGGACCAGACTTAGTGTGACTGCCTGGGCCACAACGAGGGCAGCACTGCATGGCTGAGTGTACTCACCTGTCAAGACTGCCTAGGCCTGTTTGGCAGTGGCTGTGCTTCCCACCCCCTGATTAACAGTAAGTTAGGGACACAAAACTTGCTCATCAGAGTAATTTTGCTGGAAGTGCACCAAGATTTATCCAGCAATGCTCCCTTGGAGGGTCTAACATTTTACTCCTAAGGCAGAAGAAAAGAAAAATGAGATTCTGGGATATCCACTGGTACATAGAGCTCAAAATTTTTGTTAAATAAATGATTAAATGAGTAAATATTCCAAGTGGTATAAAGAGCTGTTTCAAAGGAGTGATGCAGATGAAAACCTTCTTACAGTGAGTTAAAGAAAGAATAAAAATAATAAAAAGGGAGAGAACAAAGGAAGCAGCACTGCCAAAGATTTTTGGTGTAAAAGATAAGAGAAATGGAATAGCAGCTCAAAGGGAAAGTAGGGTGAATTAGATTTTATTAAAATGAATAGTCTTTTTAGGATTATTATAGCATGTTTGTGTTTTGATAGGAATGATCCAGTAGAGTGGGCAAAATCAAGTGCAAGTGAGAGAGGGAGATGTTACTGGAGCACTCTCTTTCAGTGGGTGAGACATGTGGCCATGAACTAGAGAGAGGCTGGCCTTAGGTCAAAGCCCTGGCCTTGCCCTCCCCAACTGGTTCCAGGGAACTCAAGAGTATATGCAGGAAGATGGAGGCAGTGTATGGAAGCAGTATATGCTGGAGTGTAAAATAGTTCTCTTTTGATTCCTTTCATATTCTAAGTGGAAAAGTAATCAGTATCTTCAGCACACAATAAGAAGCAGAAAGTATTTCAGTAAGGAAAGAAAAAAGGGTATGAAATAGTCTAGGAGGAATGGAGATTGAGTGAGCCACAGAAATATACTAAAATTGCCAGGCAGCACTAACAAAAATTTTGGATTCTTCTTTAAAACTTATTTCCTCATCTTTTCTGCCCTCTTGGTTTATTTAGAACTTGAAACCTAACTTTACAATAAAAACCTTTAATCTGTAAGAAGAAAAAATGATAAGATTTTTTTGACTGATAATGTTTAAAACTTATACATTCTCAGGGGTAACATCACTACAGCCTCATATTTAATCCTTTCTATTTATAATTGAATTTGTACATATATTCAAACTTAGTGCTACTGTTCTTACAGATGAATGGTTATCCTCAGACCAGGATTTAACCCTGACTTCATAGTATGCATACATCATCAATTCAATTCAATCACATCACCTTTGAGTAATATGGTATTGTAATGTGCTATCAATTTTCAATTTTGGGCACTTAGGGTGTTCTATATTTTGATTTTAGTATTTTTTGTGAATATGAAAGGTAAAGGGTTAAAAATAACGACAAGAAAAACAAAATATGGGAACAGTGGATGTTTGTGTGTCTTGGGCTTCTAGGAGTAAATAGACTGATTTTACTGATGATGTTTTCATCAAGGTTATATCGGTGATGCCTTCCTCTTTATTACCTGGGACACCTGAGTGAGAAAAAAAGTGAAGAATATGGCTAAAAATTGCTTATATAGGTAAATTTTTCTGTACAGTTAAGTATTTTATGTCTTCTTACATACACCCTAAACCATAAAGGCTTTTTAATGTCCAAAATTATTTTATGAAAATTTACAGAACTGTGGAACAGTAAATATGGTATAAAAATTTTATAGATGAAGAAGCTGACAGTTAAAATGAAAATATTTCAGCCCCTGTATCCTGGATTAAACTACTAATCTTTCTTTAGACTGCAATTGCCTTCAGTGCTTTCTGACTACAAGAACAACAATCCTATGAGATTCTCTATGGTAGAAACCTTAATAGAGATTGTAATTATTATTTTCACTAGTCTATGGAATGCACATAGTATTTATATTAAACTTTCATATGTTCAAAGTCATTATCATTGTTGGTTATGTATGATATGCTCTTTCAGGAATGTTAATACCTCATTTGAAGAAACTGAGGCATAAAACATGTTCAGACAGTGAGTGGCAAAGAAAAAAGTAACAGCTTGATTTTGTGACTTTTGACCCTAGGGAAAAATAATTTATGGAATTTATGTTATCTCTACTAATTCTTTATCTTTTATTCATGTTCTTTTTCTGAGGCATTGAGATATTTCAGAAAGGACCCTTACTTAGTCTTTGGATACATACTGAGCTTGTCCTATAAATGCCTATGAGAATGCTTGTCTCAGTACAACCTGACACACGTTGGTCAGGGGAATAACAGGATGACATGTGCTGAACATAGAATGAGTCACAGAGTTTATCTAAGTGCATAGGTTCAGAAAGAGACTGAGCATCATATGCTTTTGTGTGCCAGCAGTTACTACATTTTCTCACTGGCAGCAATGGCAGTGGCCTAATAAGGATTTCCCACTAACTATCCTCTTACACAAACTGGAGCCAAGGACCTTTCCTCCTTTGAGAAGAATAGGAATCAGAAGTAGGCAGGGAGATTCAGTGAAGAGAACTTTAAAAGGGAGTTTCAGGTTGCATATTGTGAAGGAGAAGGTCATAAACCAAGGGAAATACCAAATGAGATCATGTATGGTTGCATATGAAGTAGAATAAAGCAGAAGTACAAGGCAGTTGGGAATATGCATACATTACCTTAAATATTTGAGTGAGGAGGCATATTAGAAGAGGGAATTTCCTGTAGGAATATTTTATTTGATCAGAATGATAACTAGTTATGCTGCGAAAATATGAAGGTAACCATTGATTATCAAGCTCAATCAAATGACTTTGATATGTGTAATGGAGTGTGATTTTATAAGACCATTTAGGCATTTCAATTTGATATATGATTATTGATGATAACTTGTTTATCTAATTCCAAAGTAAACATGCCTGGCATTATTAGGCATTTAAAAATATGTATTGTATGACATATATGGTGATGTTTGAGGGTTACTCTCCCAGAGCTTTCCCTGTCTGAGAGAAGAATAAGGAAGAAACAGAAAACATGTATTAATATCTTGGTTGTGAGCTGAATTGTTTCCTTCTAAAATTCACATGTTGGAGCACTAACCCCCAATATTTTAGAATATGACTGTATTTTGATATAGGGCCTTTGAGAGGGTACTTAAGTTAAAATGTGGTTATTAGGGTGAGCCCTAATATAATATGACTACCTTATAAAAAGAGAAGATAGGCCACAGACAACATAAAGAGAGAGATTTCTGTATAGGACACAGTGAAGACATGGTCATCTGTAAGCCAAGGAGAAGCCTCAGGAAAAAACCGAACATGCCAACACCTTCATCTTGGACTCCTAGCCTCCAGAATTGTGAGAAAATGCATTTTTGCTGTTTAAGCCACCAGACTGTGGTATTTTGATTTTACTTTTTTTTTAAATATGAAAGATAAAGGTTTAAAAATAATGACAAGAAAAACAAAATATGGGAACAGTGGATGTTTGTGTTATGGCAGCTCTAGCAAATGAATGTACCTTTTCAAAGTATATTTAAATTGGCCTTATATTGCCAAATAACTAAGTCTTTTTTTATTACTGTATTTTATTGTTTATGCTATTACAGTTGTCCTGTTTTATCTCCCTTTGCCAACCTCCACCCAGCCCCACCCCAACCTCTCCCTCAGGCAATCCTCATATCTGCTGTCCTTGTCCCTGGGTTATGGATACACATTTTTTGGCTAAACCCTTCATCTTCTTTCATTCAGCCCCACCACCACCCCTCTGACAGCTGCTAGTCTGTTCCATGTGTCTATGCTGCTGTTTCCCAAATAACTAAGTCTTTAGGGATCACATTCTCTTGAGAGAAGAGGAAAACAAGGAAATAAGGCTTCATTGAAAAGCTGGCATTTGGACCTTGGGGATATTCTTTTTTTTTTTTTTTAATCTCTGTGAAGCAAACCTGCAAACTGCTGTCATTCAGGCAGCACTATATACTGAGACCCAGCCTATTAAAATTCAAACCTAGTTAGACACAAGTCATCTTGTTCCGAGGAAAAACAAGATTCAGGTCATGGGACTCATTCCAAATTCCAGTAGCAAATATTAGTCAGAACCTACTGGGACTCTTAAGGAAACTATTGATTAGAGCCAAATGTTTTCACTCAGTAAGTGGAAAGCTGCTACCTGACACATTAATCATTGAAATAGTTAAATTTTAAACTTGTCTTATGCCCAGGTTTCGTGTACCCAATTTTATTTACCTGTTTTATATGGGGTTCTCTCTGTTACAAGCAACAGAATACCTGTCCTGAATGCTTAGACAAAAAGGGGAAAATTTCATGGTTCATACATGACTAAGATCCAGGGGTCATAATGCATTTCCAGGTGCACCTTAAGTTCACTGTCAAATAAAGTTACAGGAACCCATCTCTTTGCTCCCTCTGGGCTTCTTTCTTATGTGGTTTAGAGACAACACTCCTAATAATGGCTACTATTGAGGTCTTATTTACATACAATAAAATGCACATATTAAAGGTACCATTTGATGAGGTATCACACATGTACAATATGTATATACTTAAAACCATCAGCAAAACCAGAATAACCAACATATCTATTAACCCCCAAATTACCCTCATGCCCCTTTGTAATCCATTCCTTCCTTTACTCTGGTCCTTTTTGTCATTATAGACAATAATTGAACTGCTTCTTATCACTATATATTACTTTGCAATTTCTAGGATTTTATGTAAATGGGCAATATAATATGTCCTCTTTTTCTTTTTTTTTGCCTGTTTTTTTTACCCTACATAATAATCTGCTATTCATCCATATTTTGAATGCACTGATAGTTTTTTTGTTGTTGTTGTTGTTGCTATATAGTATACATTGCATCTATATTTACCAGGTGTTGTTTATTTACCTTCTATGGGCATTTTATTTTTTTCTAGTTTGAAACTATTACTGATGTAGGAAACAAGGAAATAGTGACTCCCAAAGCAGTAGAAAATCTGTAGTAACAAAGGGCAAATGTAATTAAAGGGTCTTAAGGGCAAATGTAATCAGAGGGTCTCTGAGAAGAGAGTTGACAGCATTAGCATATTTACAAATCACAATAGGGGCTTTTAGATAATCTTGTTAGATTGTAACTCTGGAGTAACCAGTAATGTAGAAACAGGAGAGAAGGAGAGGGGTGGGGGAGCTAATCGAGTTAGGGAGGGGGAGCTAAATGCATTACTATAAAACCAGTTTTCTTTGTCTACTTGGTGCACACATTCTTCTGGCTGAGGGTGCACCCAACTCTTCAAACTCATGAATAAATGCCTCGCTTTGCTGCTCAAGTCCTGTGTCCCGGTTTTTACTGTGAGCAATTCTCACACAGATAAAGCTATTTTTAAAAGTTATTCTATAATCATTCTATTTTGACTTCTGTAATTGGCTTTGTAGCTTGGTGGTTCAAATCTTGTTTTTATAAATTTTTGTATATATTTTTGATTTTTGTATACATCGGGCAAGTTTCTTACAAGTGCTTGAAATATCCTTGTGTATGTTTTTTTTTTTGTTTTGTTTTTGTTGATACCAGAGAAATAATTAGTTAACAATTAGAAGTGAGTTTATTTGTTGGAATGTATAATGTTTAATATATTATAAAAATATTATATAGGTAAGTATGTCCTTATATGAACATATAAAAAATGTAGCATGTCTAATAGTCTGTACCCACCAGTATAATGTCCGAGGCTAGAAGACTTCTGAATGTGTTCTGTTAAAACACTTACTGGAGGATTTTCTCATTTGACTCTAGATAGGAGGTTAGCTGACTTATCCTACTCTTTTCATAATATTGCTGCTTTTGCCTTGAATACGTCTTTCATGATATGTGTTGTGAAAGTGCTTAAAAGAATAGAGAGCTAGTTGGTATTTTATCAAGTATATACAACAGGTGGTTTGACTCTTTTTGTACCTACTTGATATTAAGTATGAGGCAAAATTTATTTGGAAACTGAGTTCATTATAATTCATGCCACCTGGCGCAAAGTTGATTCTCAGTGATATCTAACTATAGCTACCTAAAAAAATCTAATTATTATAAGCAATCAAATTGATTTAGTTTATTTCACAATATTCTGTTACCTTCTATATAAGATGGGGATGGGTAATAAGGGTACTGAACAGATAGGGTCCTGTGAATACTAACTTTATGTCTTTTAGGGATCTTTCAGGCTGAAAATTTTATAACTGCCAGAATGTTAATCAAACTCAAACTAAAAAGATAAAGGTCTATTTAGGAAACCTAACATTATCAGCAGATGCAAAGAATTTGGCCCATGCTGTGGGTTGAATTGTGTCCACCAAAAAAATATGTTGAAGTCCTAGCTCCCTATACCTGTGAATGCAATCATATTTGGAAATAGAGTCTCTGAAGATGTGTTCACGATGAAGCTATACTGGATTAGGGTGGGCCCCAATCCAATGACCTACATCCTTACCTTATAAGAAGAGAGAATTTGGGACACAGACACATACGGACACAGGGGAAAGGTCATATAAAGACTGAGGCAAGGAGTCTTCTGGCCAACATGGAGGCCTAAACTGACACACTCTGTCTCCCTCCACAACTAAGAAGGAATACAACTACCGCAAAACGAGAAATAACCAGAAGTTCCAGAAAATAAATGGAAGTCCAAAATATGAAGTTTTAAAGAAGCGGTGCTCATCTGGATGAGTAGGAAAGGCAAAGCCAGGGTGGAGAGGTCAAGCTGTGCTGGCGGTGGCAGCTGCGGTGATGGTGGCAGGACGGCGGTAAGCACAGACACCCATATTTAAGGGGAGGTGAGAAGCACCTGGGGAGCACCACTGCAGACCAGACCCGTCAGTTTGCAATTCCAGGGCTGGGGAAGGTAGACCCCCATTGCCTTGGACTGTGAGGTCCGGAGGGGTGGGGATGGAGGAGGAGGCTCCCAGTCTCTCAGCGGAGAGCGAATGGCAGCAATCCATCTTGGACACCCACCCCCACAGAAAATGCCACAGCGTGGTGAGAATGGTCACCTAGTTGTGGCAAGTGCATGGGGCTCCACCCACTATAGCATAGGAGGTATGGCAGCCCCACCCAGGAAACAAAGGTAAACACAAAACTGTCAGGATGGCACAGATCATGATAGAGATCCCGGTGATGCAGCTGACCAGACAGAAAATATCTAATCTAATGAACCAGCAGATAGAAAATCTTTCTAAGGCACAGTTCAGAGCTTTGGTTATAAAAATGCTTACAGACCTAATAGTAGATCTTAAACAAGATGGGGAAGGAATGAAGGCTAGTCCTGCTGAAATGAACAAAAACACATACGAAACTAGTGGTGAGGAAAAGAAAACCAAGGATCATAACAACAAATCAGAACATAGGGAAGAAACAAACAATCAACCCAGTGCAGAAAGAGGAAATGAAAAGTGAGGAAAATGAGGAGAGGCTCAGAAACCTATGGGACGGCTATAAGCGGGCCAACATCCAAATCACAGGGTTGCCAGAAGGTGAAGAAGAAGAACTAGAAATTGAAAAATTATGTGTAAAAATAATGAAGCAGAACTTCCCTACCTTGGGGAAGGAAATAGACTTACAGGTCCAGGAAGCACAGAGCGTTCCAAAAAAACTGGACCCAGGGAGAACCACACCAAGACACATTATAACCAAAATGTCAAAAATTAAAGATAAAGAGAAAATCTTAAAAGCAGCAAGAGAGATGAGAATTATGTACAAAGGGGCCCCAATAAGACTGTCAGCTGGTTTCTCAAAAGAAATTCTTCAGGCAAGAAGGAACTGGCAAGAATATTCGAAGTAATGAAAAGCAAAAACCTACAACCACGATTATTCTATCTAGTGAAGCTGTCATTCAGAATAGAAGGGAAGAGAAAGTGCTTCCAGGACAAAATAAAACTGAAAGAGTTCATTAGATCCAAACCACTGTTATATGAGATGTTAAAGGGACTTGTTTAGGAGAAAGAGGATCAAAACTATGAACATTAAAATGAAACTATATCACAGCAATCAACAACAGAAGCTAGGGAACCAAAAAAAAAAAAAAAAAAAAAAAAGGCAAACTAAGTAGGCAACGAGAGTGGGAAAAGAATAATAGGTATAGGGGACAATATGGGGGTAGGTTAGCAGAGAGGGGGAAGGGGGAAGGGAGGGAGATGGTACAGGAATTAAGAAGCATAGTAGGAGGGAGTGGAGTAGACAGGGAGATGTTGAGAAGAACTAGATGCACAACCAATGGGCATGGACTAAGAGGGAGGGACTACTGGAGGGAGGAGTGTCAGTGGGTAGAGGGAAACAAAGGGAAAAGAAATTGGGACAACTGTAACAGCATAATCAATAAAGTATATTTAAAAAAAAAAAAGACTGAGGCAAAGATTGGAACTCCAATATCTTAAACAAAGGAATAACAAGAATTGAAGATGTAGGGAAAAATTTTTTTTCTCCATTTCTAGGATATTTTGGCTAGCCTCTTATTTAAATGGACATAAGCCAGATTCACAGGAGAAACACAAATTTAATTGCATATGTGTGGGCACTCCCATAAGAACATGAGACCCACAGGCAGTCAGGCAATTAAGGCTAATATGCCCTCCTGAGCTAAGGAGAAGGGATCTGGGACTTCAAAAGAAAGGAAGACGTTCTACAGGAAAATGAGAAGAGCAAATGTTTGGTAAACAAATGTTTTCCATGCCAGTAGAGACAATAAAACACAGAGAAGACTTTGATCTCCAGGCCCTGCCAAGCTGCCCCCAGCTCACCATACCGATCTCATGTTCTTCCTCCTTGTTTCACAACAGTTGTCCTTCTGGAGCAGGACCTCTATCTAAATGTCTTTAAGCAGTTAAGGGGAAAGGAAAAAGAAAAGCTTTTTCTGAGTCTTTTGGGCCCTGATTATCTTCAGCTCAAAACAGTCCATGCTGAACTGACACTTTCTGGGGAAACTTGTTCTGAACCCCTTTACTGGCAACCACCAGAAACCAGAAGAGGTATAAAAATATCCTTCCCTAGATCATTCCAAAGGGTCATGCATGGCATTGCAGATACTGTGGTTTCAGACTTTTGGCCTCCAGAACTATTAGAGAATAAATTTGTGTTATTTTAAGCCACCCAGTTTGTGGTACTTAGTATTTATTAATTTCAAATTATTAAAAATAAATAAATAAACTCTCTAGTTTTAGAAGAGCGTGACTCTCAATTGAAATGGTCCAGAAATATACAAAATGTCTAATCATGCTTAGATAATAAAAACAGAAGAGTATATTTTACTTAAATTCCAAACATTGCATATTAATATTTTATCTGTCAGGAATTACACCAGATTTAAAAAAAAATTGTATCACAGTATTGCTTAATTTGAAAACAAAAATAAAAATAAAAATAAAAGGAAGAAAATAAGAAATTAAAGTTTGGAAATATTCTTTTCTGTCAATTTTGGAGCAAGAAATTTAATTGCACTTCTATTTAAGCGATTATCTTATTTTAAAATTCATTTCTTAGTTTTAAATAGTAATATATAACTAAAACATATCTGATTATGATTGGTGATTTTAGAAAATTACATTCAAGCAGATATTTTTTCTTTAAGAAAATTTAATGAGAATTGAGCAGTTCATGCAACCTTAGAGTAACAGGATCACAAAACAAATGTAAGATAAATACAAATCTAGTTACTATGAGAAGAAAGGCAATGTTGTTAATTTAAAAATCACTCCCAGTTAATTAATGTTAAAAGTTTCATAGTGAATCATTATTATTTATGGATACTAAGAGACTGAATGTACAAATGAACAATGCCTGTCCATATACAAAAAATAAAATTCTGACCACAATCTGCAGTAACAAGCCTAGGAGACCAATCCATTCTCTAAATTAATCAGCCCTGGAAGTCAGCCTACCATCTATAAATCAGGCTCATAGATAGTCTCTAGTTACAATCTAGGAAACTAAACAATAACTCCTGTAACAGTTGGCTTATAATGCCCAAGATCTGATTAATAAATAACTTACAGCTTCTTTAATTTTTATGCCCACTTCCAACTTAAGATCAATCAGAGAAAGTCAAGTAATGCATCCTAAACCAATCACATAAGGCGCCCAGCTTCAGGTTAGACCACCTCCAGCTCTCCCATGCCAACAGACTATAATCAAGGCACACCTGAAGACTTCTTCACTTTTCTGCCATAAAACTTTCCCACTTGTCTGTTGGCATTTCAGTTGCTGCCAAACACAAATGGTGGTACTTACTTTTGCTGTAGCAAGCTCTGGATAAATAACTTGCTTTTTTATATATATAAACCTTTAGGTAAAAGAGCCAAATAGAGAATAGACCCCTTAAATTTCTATAAGTTTACTTCCAATAGCTGAACCTATGCAACCATAGTGCTCAGTATATTAACTGCTGAATAATTTATTTATAATGGAATTCTAAATTTATATAACTTTTATTTGTGTATGTAATGTAGATAGCATAGGGTATATTAAACAATGAGCGACAGTTGATGCGTGTGAACATGTTCCATTTGGCACAGGTTGAAGGCATACCAATGATTATTCTCTAAAGGCAAAAAAATAGCTGCAACATCTTATTCCAGTACAAACAAAGCATGGAAGAATTGGTGAATAATTACACTTGTATCATATATGCATTCAACCCACCAGGACTAATGTTCTGTAAAGTCAAACAGGCAAACTTTACATTTCTCACTTAGCTTGGTTCAGGGAATGACAGTACATTCACAAGTTTATCAGATAAAGCATTTTAAATTGAGTTCTCTTACATATAATGATGCCATACTTGGCTCATTAGGTTTTGAAACTAAAGCTTTAATCTCAAGTTGTGTTTTTCTTATTGTTATTAAAGAGATTTTTGTTCATTTTTTCCATTCAAATTTTAAAAACTTAAGTATTTTACCCAATAGAGTTAATCTTTTTTTGGATCATACCCTAAACCAAAAACATATAACATACAAAACTTTTCTCCTACTTCTTTATTTATGATTACTATTTTTGTTGATAAAAGCACTTAACATAAAACCTACCATCTTAACACCAGTAGAGTGAATATTGCATTACAAAGTACCACCAAGTACTAATATATAAAGTAGTTCAGTAGTTTATAAAACTGGCTTATGCCTAAAGTAAATGCTTTAACACTGTATTTGCAGCTTAGCTTCAAATTATACTCAATTATTAATATGAGTCTCATTGTAACAGCACATAGCTGAATATTAAGCAAGTGAATTTGGTCACCACTGGACTACTCAGCATCTGATTATGTAACTTGTAAATTTTACACACCCTGCCCTTTTCTCTATCTTCCTGGCTTTTCATAACTTTTTTTTTTCCCTACGGCTGCTTTTGTCACTTCAGATATTTGAGTCTGGAGCTGTCCTAACTCGTATGAGAACCAATAGGCTATTCACCACTTGAAATGCAGCTAACACAATGGAAAACTGCAATTTTAATTAATTTTAAATTTTTATTATTTAATAATTATTATTTATTCAATTATCAACTTAATAACTTAAACTCATTAAACTTAAGTTAAATACTTATACTCAATTCAGCCAGTGGAAAACTAAATTTCCAGAGTAGGGGAGGTAGAAGAGGGTAATGGTGATGATGGAAGGAGACTTGACTTGGAGTGGTGAATACATATACAATATACAGATAATGTATTATAAAATTGTACACTTTAAACCTGTATAATTTTATTAACCAATGTCACCCCAAAATATTCAATTGAAAAAAGGAAAACTGAATTTATTTTTAGAAAAACTTATGTAATTCTACTTTTCAACTGTAAATTTTATGACATCTAGATTTTCAACACATATATTTCTGATAAACATTTAGTGTCTGAATTGAGATATATTGTATGTGCAAGATCCACTCTAGATTCAAAGGCTTAAATGAAAAAATGTAAAATACCTTATTAATTAATAATTTTAGTTTAATTATATGTAGAAATACTGTATTTTTTAATCGCTTTAATCATCACCAGAGGATATGCCCACTGATTTTTAGAAAGAGAGCAAGTGTATGTGAGAGAGAGAGAGAGAGAGAGAAAGAAAAAGAGAGAAACCTGGATGTGAGAGAGAAACATCAACTGGCTGCTTCTTGCACGCTCCCTGGTGGGAAATCAAACCCGAAACCTGTTGCTGTTTGGGACGATGTCCCAATCAACTGAGCCACCGAGCCAAGGTAGAAATATTGTTTTGACCATAACGAGTTAAAATTATTAACTTCACTTGTTTTTTAATAATTTTTTAATGTAACAACTGAAATGTTTAAATTTTTGGAGTTAGCTTGCTTGAATTCTTTTTCTACGGAACAATGCTAGTCTAACATATTCAAGGATCTTCCTCAACTCTCTTTGGATAATGGGATTTCCCTTTTCTTTCTTTTTGTTTTTTCTCCTACCACTGAGGCAATACTGCAGGAGAAATGAAGCTGGATGTTTTCAGAAGTTTAGAAAAAGAGGCTGAGAAAGAAAGAAAAAGAGGCTGAGCTCTGAGGTGAAAGATAGGAATGTCTTTATACTGTGAGCTAAAAATCTATCCGACAGAGGAAGAGAGTGGATGAATCAAAACCTCGTCTCAGTGCTATGCCTTTCAAAATGGCAGGATATCTGGAGAGTATTAGCACCTCCCATCACACAGCAATCATATAGATTCTAGAGAGGAAGACAGCAACAGAAATGGTGAGAGGAATATGGGAGAAGTGGAGGGATAGTATGAGCATATTTTCTCCCCATACAGAGAGTCTGAGTTGGACTTCCTGTCTAGCCCTAGAATTGATGGGATTGAGCTTTATATTTCTGACTTAGAAGAATGGAGACATGTGACAGTACTAACAAGTGAGGCTGAGAAGAAAATTCATACTGTCACAGGCTGATAACCAAGGCTTATGGTCAGGCAGTAGATATCGATATGGTCTCTTAGTAAACAGCGGCTGTTCCAAGCCCATTGAGTTTACCTTCCACTCTTTCAGCTACCCTGGTTCAGGTTCCACTTGCTCACAATCTCTGGATTTTTTTCAATCCAGCAACTAAAAAGGTAATACTTGCCTCTCAGGAGCCCTGGGACCACACTTCAAAATTTAAAGCATTGCCCTTTGTTTCGTCTGTGCACTTCCATTCACAGTGTTGATATTGTGACATCAGTCTTGTTTATGACTGATAATATTTGCAAAAAATTGAGTTACCTAGAATTTAGACAACTTGAAAAAAAGGTAATCTACTCCTTAATATTTTTAAAACATGTCAGATAGTATAAATTACTTCCCTCATTGTGAATTCTGTCTATTCAAAATCCCTTTTTTTTTTTACCTTTACTTGATTTTAACATACATTGAAGTATATGGGAGCTTTATACACTTAAAAGAGAATGAAATGATAACTACAATTCAAAAAAGTCAGTAATCATTGTGGTAATTAATAATAGTAACAGATGATCCACTGCATTATTGATATAAGGATTTTTGTTTGTTTTGTTTTTCCTATTTGATTTTCTAAGATGAAACAGCTATGTGTAATGGAAGAATATTTTTGTTATATTAACTAATTTATCTCTCTACTTCCTTTTATTTTCACTGTTTTTAATATTTTTTATAATGAGTCCCTTCAGCTATTAAAACTAAACCTTAAGGGTAAAATATGTGGAGTTCCTACATGGAGCACATATAGAGAATTTTCAAAATCTAGCTTTGGGTGCCAAATAATAGGCTTTTAGAATTTATAGCAGAGACAATATTCTTGAACTCAAATTTCTCATTTGCAAGCACTGGATATTTTGAAACTCAGAAGGTTGAGTCTTGATGGGAACAGAGCGTGAATATTGTAATGATTACAACAAATTATAAAAGCAATAACAAAGAGCCAAGCCACCCAAACTGAGGGCTGTCCAAGCTGAGGCAAGGAGAGAAAGAAAGAGATGAGATCAGGCAGAGGGATTTGTGGTGAAGGGACCAGATCTGAAAATTTTGAGACAGCATTGAGAACTGTCACGTTTCCGTAAGAAACATGCCAAGGAGCTCCTGTATAAAGTGGGCCTGCCTCAGGAGATCATTTCATCACAGTTCCAATGAGAAAAGCACAGCATCTCAGGTAAGGACATGAGAATTCTTGTACGTCTTAGTGTTGTGCACCATCTGCTAATTAGTTAAGCAAGAGTGATGTCCAGCCCCAACCTTGTAGAAAACACTGATGTGATTAACCTCTTCTTTCAGTGTCCCAGGATGTTATTGGACTCTCCCACCCTTACCTGTGCACCTCCCACCAAACAGAAAGCCTGATAACCAGAAAGTCATTGATGGTACAAAAGAGATGCAAAAGGGAAGTGGTCATGCAGAAAGCAAAACCTTCAGAAGCTTTACTTGGTTGGTGCAAGAAGGAACTAGTTCATAATTCTAACCTTTCTTAATTTGAATACAGACCAATAACATGTAATTTTCTGATTTGATATCAGATACTTAAAAATAACTGAACTTTCAATAAAAATATCATCAAATGTTTAAGTTTACCTTATGAATGAAATTTTTTTCTATGATTAAAGATAAAGGATTCACCAGAAACTAGGTTAAAATCTTACAACTCATAGATATTCTTTAGCAATTTTTTTTTTTTTGCCTTTAAAATTCTGTCTTCAGGTTCTCATTAATCTGTTTCTCATTAAAATAAGAAGATGAAATTATTTGAAGCTTTTTTTAGTGTGTTTTAAAGGTTGGGGAAACATCCATCACATTTTTTAAAATTACAGAGCCACTCTGTAATTTGAAAGATAATATGAAAAATTTTTTGACTTTTATAATTTCATTTTATTTATTGTTTAAAGGTGTATCCTCATCAACTCTGAGCAGGCATCAAAAGGGAACAGATGCTTCCTATCATGCGTTTCCTCTCAGTCTTTAGTTTTTGACAGGCTGAAATTAGAGTATTTATCACTGTTGGTGTTGTGCAGTAATTGCTATTTGTTAAATTCAAAAAAGGTCTTTAAAGAAATCTAGCAACTTTTAGATTAAGGCTATCTAATTTGACTATCGTGACAATGTGTAGTCAAAATCTCAAGTAGGTGTATTGAATAAACTTTCACTTTCCAGAGCATATGCATGTTCAAATTAGCAGTTTAGACCAACTTGAATTTTCAATGTTTAAGACATCTTAGAGAAAATTTAAGGCTGTTTCTTAGTATACATAAAAAGAATAATAATACATAAGTAAAAATAAAGACATTTTTAAATAAAATCTTTATAATAAAATGCATGCAATATTATTGTTAATATTTTTATAATACAAAGGTAGTAGTGGTAAATCATGCTTTAATATATTTTATAATTTAATAAGAACTCATAAATTTAACCCTTATTCCATAATTCTCTAAATAAAATCTGATGGATAATACAAAATAGACATTTTTTATCATATTTTATCAATAAAAAGATGCAAAGATTAAGGGATCTATGTTCACATTATTAAAAGCTTTAATTTTATGCTAACTGAAATTTTAGTTTATTAAAATTGGTGGTACCCTTTGATATGAAACAAATCATTCGTTCATATGTATGCCACAAAAACAGAGAGACGGACATGGGGGTGGGCTGCTCACGGTGCTGAGAAACCAGGCAGAAACACTCAATGGCACCTGCTTCCAGAGGCACCCTGTAATTTCAATGCAGGCATGTATTTTATACAAGTTGCTTGTATATTTCTCATTGCCAGAATTACCTCTATTTTTAGCAGGAAATGCGATGGGGAGTAGGGCTTGTTTTGAAGACTAAACTGTATTTTTTGCTCCAAACAGCAGTTTTTAAATGAAGTCAATTATCCTATTGATGGTGTTTACTTTCAACCAGCAGGTCCTCTTAACAAATCTGTCTAAAAGGCTACATTTTAAAATGGAACAATAGTTTCCCTTCGTACTTGACTACAAGAATTTCTTGAGGTACAGGGGCATGGCAAGGTCAAATAGATCTGGTCTTTGCATATACATAATCCTAGGTAAGAACAGTATACTATACTCAGGAGTTTAGAGTTTCTATAAGTCAACAAAAATCCAATCTTTAGTTCATACTGAAAATGTTCTTACGTCTATGTAATAGCCTCAGTTTCTCAGCCAGCCTTTATCCTGTCATGCTCTGTAAAGGCACAGATTCTGTCAGTCTTGCCTATTGTTTCATCCTCAGGATCTACGACAATACCTGACAACATGGCAGGTGCTAAATAATGTTTACTGAATGAAAAAGTGAGTAATCCCAGAATTTGAAAATACATACCCTACAAGTAAATAATTTATCTGGCTCTCATATGATATGAACTATAGCCTTGCCTTGACAGGTAAGAATACTCAAGTATGTATCTTCATTAAAATTTTAGGCATTTTAGCACTGTAGTTATTAGGAGAGCAATTATGATTGCAGAACTATATATTGTCCACTTGTCCCTGGGCCCTGAGCAGAGGTGTTAATGAAAAAAGGAGCTACAGAGGAGTTTAAGAAGGTGTAGCTAGAAAAGGGAGAAAGCAGATGTATGTCTTGACTACATGGGGAAATGAGTTGTTCAAAGTAATGAGTGCAAAAATTGTGATGAGTGCTGACAAGAGGAAAGTGTCCATTGCCTTTGACAATGTGGAGATTGAATCAGAGACTGGACTGGATGCTTGAAGACTTAATGGGAGATCAGGAAATAGTTCCCTTATGTAGACCCTGGTTTTCAGAAGCTTAGATATTCAAGGGAGCAGGGAAATGGTATAGTATCTAGAGGGACATGTTGGGTGAAGGGAAACATTTTTTTTTTTATGGAAGAAGTTACAGGTTGGTTGAATGTTAAGAATAATTAATTAAGACGAATATATTTGAAGACTCAATAGAAAAAAAAGCTTTAATAATGGCAAAAAGTTCTTGAGAAGGTAAGAGGCATTGGGACACAGGTTTATATTTCAGCTATATAGAAACTAAGTATGTATGTACTCTCCCTTAAATATTCTTCCCTGAATGTTATTATTTTCTCTTAGCTTTAATGTTTCTCTTGATCTCTGCCTGTTTATAGTTAACCAATCTTATCCACTGCAAGTGCCACCTATAGTATGAAATCATCTTTGAATCCACTGGTACACACTGGCTTTTCTAAATTATTGGCTATACCCCTTTATTGCTCTTACTTCCTTCTAACCTTTCATTATAGTCTACTATGGAAACTTTTCAATAATCCTAGTAGATTATGAGTTTGTTGAAGATAAGGCTATCACTTATCTTTCTGTCTGTTGTCTTTGCATCCTTCACAGCACAAGCAAAATTAGTGACTTTTATATGTTAGTGACTTGTACCAAAATGCAAATGTGTTTTGAATGAGCAAATGAACTTCCTGGTTATATAGATTTCAGGGCCTCTCTTACTGAGTTAACCTTCTACAAGTATTACTCTTGTGATATTCTAAAACATCAATACAGGATATATAAAAACCACTTACTCATTTTATAGTTTGCTATTTCTGAAAATGAAGTGTACTGACGTTTTCATTGCATTTGTTTCTGACTATAAAAAATTGATTTCTCACTCTGAAGAGGTGAATGAGTTGAATGAACAACTGTTCCTAAGGAACATCAAATCCAGGCTTCCTACTGACTATCCAAATAATATAAAAAATAGAATCTGCAAACTCAACAGCTTATAAATGGTCAACTTATCTGTGTGTTGTGGTCATTAAAATGTTGAGGGCACAATATCTTAAAAATAAATAGTTTCCAAATTACTATTCATTTTAAAAATATTCATTATTGTATTCAGGCAGAAAGTGGAAGAGGTGATGCCAGCCTGCATTGAATAGAGAAAAGCAAACATTCTTAATTTAGATATTCAATGTATAAATTCAATTATGATTCTCAAGAGCCATAGTATTTTATAGATTTATTGGGATATAATTGACATATAACATTGTATAAGTTTAAGGTATACGACACAATGATTTGATATATACATATATTTTGAAATGATTTTCACAATAAGTTTAGTTAACATCCATTACCTCACATAGCTATGATTTCTTTTCTTGTAAAAAACTTTTAAGATTTTCTATCTTACCCACTTTCAATATACATATACAATACAGTATTGTTACCTATAGTTACCATGTTGCATTTATAGCCTTAGAACTTACTTATAACTGGAAGTCTGTATCTTTTGACCATCTTCAACCAGGTTCCCCATTCCCCACTCTCTGCCTTAGGCAACTGCAAATATGATCTCTGTTTCTAATGAGTTTTCTACAAATATATATGAGACATCTGTCCAGAAAGTATCCATCCATGCAATATGAAAAATAGAAACATTTATTGAAGAAGATACAAGATACAAGAAACATTATACATAGGCTAATGATGCCTCAGTCCCCTTCAAAGTAGGCACCTTGGGACCTTACACAGTTCTCCCAATCGCCATCAACTGCCCTGTCATATTTTCCTGAATCTTATTGATGGTCTGAAATCTCTTTCCCTTCAAAGGTGATTTTAGTTTTGTAAAAAGCAGAAGTCACAGGGTGCCAAATCTAGGTGGGCTGAGTCACCTGGGTGATTTGATGTTTTGTCAAAGCTCTAAACAAGATGTGATGCATGAACAGGGGCGTTCTTGTAATGAAGCTGCCAGTCACCAGATGTCTACAGCTGTGACTTTCTGAATCATTCCAATAGTTTCCAAAGAGAAATGTTCATGCAACATTTGATGTAGACTCATAACTATTTACTCAGTCATTTTGAAGTGACAGCCACACCGTACACATGCTCACTCAAGGGAGCCTACCTTCTCCACTGACTAGTTCAGTGAAGTTGTTCATGCATGCACATTCCAGTCCACTCTCCTTGGCTGCCAGGTTACATCAATATCCCACAAACCATTCTTTTTATATTAACAATGGCTGTACTTTTTCAGGACAAATATATATTTGGGGATCCCTGGATGGACACTTGTTTCCATATCTTGGCTCTCATAAATAGTGCTGCAATGAACATAAGTGTGCAGATATCTTTTTGAGATAGTGCTTTCATTTTTGTTGGTTATATATCCAGAAGTAGAATTACTAGATCACATGGTAGTTCTATTTAAAAAATTTTTGAGGAATCTCCATATTACTTTCCACAGTGGCTGCCCCAGTCTGCCTTCCCACCAACAGTGCACAAGGGTTCCCCTTTCTCCACACCCTTGCCAGCACTTGTCATCTTTTGTCTATTTGATGGCAGTCATTCTGACAAATGCCATAATAAAAATAGGAAATACTTTTCCTTAACAATAAAATAAATAAATTCATGTTTTTGCGCATATCACTTGTTATAGTATTAGTTTTTTTTTCTTTTCATCATGTTAATCACACTTCAGTTTTGAGAATTTATTTTTTAAGAGTTCAAATAAATGTGTCCATAGTTTTAATTTGGACTCCATATGAGAAAATATTTGTCTTACTTATTCATTACTATGTACCCAGCCAGCATCTAGTTTACATTCAAGTGACACCATGGCACTTCCCATATGTTCTAAGAGTATAAATATGTTCCTTCATATCTCCTCTCCTGACCTTGTTTTCATACAATCTACTTCTACATATATAGTAAGCCCCCATGCTATATTGTTATCTTTATTTAAATAACAAATTACATCTTAAAGAATTTTATAGTATAAAAAGTCATGCATATTTACCTAAACTTTAGGTACTCATTATTTCTTTTTGAAGATTCATATCATGTATTATTATTTTCCTTCTGCCCAAAAAACTTCTGTTAACATTTCTTGTGCGTGTCTGCTGCTGCTGTGCTCTTTCATCTTTTGAATATCTTAAAGTGTCTGAATTTTGCTTTCATATTTGAAAGATATTTTTGCTAAAATTCTAGGTTGATAGTTGGTTTTTATTTATGTTTTAATTTTAGTATATTAAAAATGTTGTTTGACTTTTTTAAAAAAATTTGCTATTATTTTAAGAACTTTTTCTGTCTCCCTTTATCCCCAATTCTATATGAACTTGAATTACATATATATCAGACCACTTCAGCTTGTCCCATAGTTCACCAATCTTTTCATCTTTTTTTTTTTTTTTTTTTTACCCTGTAGAATTGATTTATTGTTCTTTTGGTACTTTCAGCTCAATTTGAGGGAGGTCATAGTATCTATTATAAGAATGTAAGAAACATTTCTATTAAGTGCCTATCATTGTATGAGTGGATCAAAAAACTATGGTATATTTATACAATGGAATACTATGCAGCAGCAAGAAAGAAGGAACTCTTACCTTTTGTGACAACATAGATGGAACTGGAAAGTATTATGCTAAGTGAAATAAGCCAGGCAATGAAAGAAAAATACCATATGATCTCACCTAATACAGGGACCTAATGAACCACACAAACAAGCAACATAGAACCAGAGGCATAGAAACAAGAAACAGACTGACAGTGACCAGAGGGAGGGAGGAGGGGGAGAAGAGGGGAAAGAAGGAGAAGGGTCTAGTCGAGGAACTAATATAAATGAGCCATGGACATGGACAACAGGGTGGGGACTACTGTGGGAGAGGGGTGAGGTAAGAGGGGCAGGAGATAGCAATGGGGGGGGAATGGGACAACTGTAAATAGAACAATAAAAAGTGAAGAAAATTATTATTACATTATGTTATATCCTTGTATTAGGATTCTTGGAAGAAAACTTTTATATTACAGTATAAAGAATAGAGGTACTTCCTTAAATATATATATTTTTCTTATCTAAGGAAGTTGTGAACCATATAATTGACTAGAGTTTCTCTTTTGTATATTTAAACTAAAATTCATGACCAAAGCATGGCAAATATAGAGGTCTTTTTGTCTTAGATTTATTTTAATCTTTTTTCTAGTACATTCTCTAGTGTTGGTGTTTTATTTGCTTGTTTTTGTTTTCTTTCTTACTTTTGTTTTATATTACACTGTATCATGTTGTTTATTTGTCACTTAATGCTACCTACATGTTCTCTAGAATTTGGATGTGGGGCAAACAGCATGTAAATGAACATCCATATTTAGAGGCCATTCCTATAAAAGAAGGCCGTTAGGTTGGTAGGAAATATAAAGACGAGTAAGATACGTTTCCTTTATGTAGTCACATATGAACAGATAAAAAGAATACAAAACACTGCAACTTATAATAGAGAGCTATCATCATACTTTTAGAATACAGAGAATTTTCTTTTACCCATAAAGAACACTTTTAAAACAATATTTCAGGATACATCCAGTTATATAGTCATTATTATATCATTTATTTTTCTATGACAGTACACTAGATTTTATTTTCTTATCTTAGCTGAACCCATACTGGTTTACCTTTTTAAAATATTTTTCTTCATTTTTAAATTGTAGTTGAGATACACTATTATATTAATTTTATCACAACTTAGTGATTAGATATAACTTACAGAGTGATCACCCCAAAGTGTAGTGCCCTCTTCACACTATATGTAGTTATTACAATATTATTGACTATATTCCTTATGCTGAACTTTACATCCCCATGACTTTTCATAGCTGGCAATCTGCTCACATTAATCCCCTCTCTTTTTTCACTTAACCCCTAATTCCCCTTCCACTTAGGAACCATCAGTTTGTTCTCTGTATCTATAAGTTGGTTTCTATTTTGTTTTTTCATTTATGCTGTTTTGTTTTTGTTTTTTTAAGATTCCACATATAAATGAAATCACATGATATTTGTCTTTCTTTGACTTATTTACTTAGCTTAATACCCTCTAAGTCCTTTCATGTTGTGTCAGATAGTAAGGTTTCATTCTTTTTATGGCTGAGATTTATCCCATTGTATGTATGTACTATTTCTTCATATCTGTTCATCATAAACTATGTATTCCCTCTAATTTACTCTTTATTTTAGTTATTGTATATTTTCATCTTTTCAGTGTTCTGTGTTTCACTTTACATAGTTTCAATTGCTAGTTTCAAATTCACTTATCTCTTCTTCTTCAACATCAGTGTAGTTTGTATCTCTAGAGGTTTGATATGAATCCTTTTTATACCTTCTGATTTATAGTTAACATTTCAACCTCTCGTCTAGTATTTTGAACATTTGGAATACAGTAATAATTGTTTTAATTACTTGATTTTCCATGTATAATATTTGTCTTAGTTTTGTGTCTACTTTGATTGATTGATTCTCTCCTTATTATCTGTTCCATTTTCCTGGATCTTGACCTGTCCAGTCATTTTTTACTGTATGCCAAAGACTGGAAATTTATCTCTTTTGAAGCTAAATATTTTTGTAGTTCATTAAAATTCTTGAGCTTTTTTCTGGAACATAGTATAATTATGTGAAAACAGTTTAATTTTATCTTTGCTTTTCAAATAATGTTAGGACCACAGTTTCACAAAATTTTCCCATTTCTCAAGGAAGACCCTTCTGAGTGCTCTTCATAATGTCGCTCAAATTACAAGATTTTCCAGTCTGTCTGATGAGAAAAAGCATAATTTTTCACCTTGTGTGAGTACCATATAATGTTCCTTCTAATATTTTCAGATGGATTATCCCCTTTTGTGCCATTTTCTTGCTCAGGAATTCAGATCAGTACTCTGCAGCATCTGAGGACACCTCTACAGACCTTCAGGGACCTCTGTGTGCAGATTACTTCTATCTGGTACTCTTCCCATGAATTCTAGCCACTTTGTTCTTCTCAAACTCTCAGATCCGTCTCCTCACTCCTGACATCTCTTGTATCCCCTGATTTCCCCCTCAGTGTACTAGCTGGGATTCTTTGAAGATAGTAAACTGGGATAATTGTAGGGCTTTTCTGATTTGCTTCCCATCTTACAGGGATTGCCATGCTTCATTCTCTGATGTTCAATATCTTGGAAGCTGTTATTGCATTTATTTTATCTGAACTTAGTTATTTGAGATTAGATGGTAAATCTTGGAGAGAAGTGAAAGTCTAAGTGATTTCTCTTCTTGAGATATTCTCCTCATATGTCTTCCTTAGCATTATACATTATGTTTTCACATGTTACCTCTCTGGCTGTTACTTCTCCATCCTTCAGTTTAGTAGTTCCTAAAGATTTAGTGCTAGTTTTTGTTGTTCCTTGTGATCTATTATGTATTAATATATGTTGAATGCTTACTTTTAGCTAGGCATTTCTTCTAAATACTTTAAACATATTCTTACATTTAATTCTTACAAAAATTCTATTTGCCCTAACAATTAACCTTTACATGATTAATTTTATGTATTTTGTAGATGGTGGTATCAGTATTTCAGTCCCGAGTTTCCAGTTTCAATGATCATATTTTTAACAATCATGCTCTCTTGCTTTGCTTTGCACTCTTTCTAGGTGGTCTCATTCACATGCATTATTTCAATTACCATTTGTATACTAATAACTTTCAAGATCTTGCCTTCTCAGTTTGAGTTGTGCTCAACCTCTAAACTTCTGGTTCCGACACCAAATATATACATATTATTGAAAGATGTTCTCTATTGAATGTAATTAAAACTTCCCATTTTGTCAAAGTCCTTGGATATTAAGCAGAAGTAAATATCTGTGTATATAGACATATATACAAACACAGATACAAATATAGCTATAGACATATATGTAGACATATAGTTATACACAGATATATACATATGTACACACTAAAGAGAAATATAACCAGTTCTCAAAAATTCTACAATTGAGATTGTAAATAAATAAATACAGCAATAAATTAATCATGAGGATACAAAGTATTATAAAGAAATAACATTATATTAAGCTATAAAAGAGGATATTTGTGTAGTATAATAGATTAGTAAAATCTTCCCTAAGAAAATAATAACTGAGAGAAGATATGCAAACACATGATTATACATAAAACTTTAAAAAGCTTCCTTTTGATTAATGAAAAGAATACAGAAAATTAGCAGATATAGCAATGTTTACTTCAATTCTGTTTTGAGGAGATTATTTTTATTAATGTCTTTTAAGAAGATTCTTTTTTGATATCAAATCAAATTTAAAATGTGATTCTACTATTACTCCTGATGAATACACTTGAAGTAGTTTAAAGTATATTGAAAGATTTTATTTTAATTAAGACTTTCAATTCAGTTGTAAAAGCATTTATTATAAATTCACTTTCCTCAAATACTTGTAAAGATTAAAAAGGTTATGTAGAATGAGGGTCCTTGTATTATAATCATCATCAATAAATATTTATTGAGTTAATTAAGGGTTATTTAATATAGTAAATACTGGTAAGAGACTCAGTATTCTCTCCCAATAAATAGATTGATGTAATAATTTCCCCTAATATGTAACAAAACTTTTCTTTTTAAAAAATGGCACAAATTATAGCAGATGCTTAATACATCTTAATTTTCTTGGTCTTTGTTGCTCTGCCAATATATTTAATGAGGGAACACATTCAGATGTTGTACATGGATATTATTTAAGCACAATTTAATAGAAACACTTCTAAAGCAAGAAGACCAGAGATTTTCATTAAAGAAACTAAAATTTTTTATTTAAAAATATGTTAAATACCTTCAATGTACCTTATATTTTGATATATAACCCATTGCTCTTTTTGCAAGTTTTTATTCACTTACCTCCTTGTTTTAGTAAAATATGTATGTCTATGCTAAATTTAGATCTAATATAAGGGCTATTTGCCCTGGCTGGTTTAGCTCAGTGGATTGAGCGTCGGCCTGCGAGCTAAGTGTCGCTGGTTCGATCTTCCAGTCAGGGTACATCAGAGAAGGAAAACTCTGACTCCAAAAAACCTCCGCTGCCTTGCGGCATACCTCTTCAGGGGAAAGGCTAAGGGAGTAAACCCCGACAGAAAATCCGGAGCCGGAGTCCCTAAGGCGGTTTGACGTTGTAGTCAACACCGGCAACTCCTGCGGCGCACCTGAACCCAAGCTGTATCGACTCCGTCTTTCCCTTGGACCCTTCAGCTGCGAAGAGAGGGGGGGTCTGCTGCATGGGCAACAGCAGACCCTCCATATTACCCTGCCCAGGCTCTGTAGCTTCAGCGTCATCACAAGATGTCGATTCAACACGGGAGGAGACAGATACCATGTCACTCCCGAGTCGGACTGCACAGCCATTCTCGGCGGTGCAGATAGACTCTTAAGAAGCTACACCATCGTCTCTCGAGACGGACGGCTGCCGACGACGACGACGATAAGGGCTATAGTTCAAGTATGTTTATGAAATAAAATAAGATGTTATATATATTGGACTGCTAGGCTTTCCATACTAATATACTACAGACTGAGTGGTTTAAACAATGGAAATTAATTTTCTCACAGTACTGGAGGCTAGAAGTCCAAGATCAAGGTGCCAGAAAAGTTGGTTTCTGCTAAGACCTCTCTTCCTGGCTTTCTAACAGCTGCCTGCTCTCTTGTGTCCCTACATAGCCCTATTTTCAGTACACATATAGGTGGGAATAGAGAGACATGTCTCTGGTATCTCTTCTTTCTCGTAGCGTGACACCAGATCTATAGGATTAGGATCCTATCCTTATTAAGTCATTTAACCTTAATTACTTCCTTATCTCCAAATACAGTCATATTAATGTGTAGGGCTGCAATATATAAATATTAAGCTCATATATATATATAATTTTCTTATAGAGTCTCAATAAATATCTCAGGGCAAAGGAAAAGAAAACCCTTGGAATTGTAAATAATTCAAAGGCCAAGAAATTTAATTAGTACATGTATAAATATGTATGTAAACAATATCTCATGACCCTCTTAAAGGAAAGAGATGAGATTAATTTATAATAGGGTGTATGCATGAATTAGAATTATAAATTAAAAATGAAAAAGTTTGAATTGGCTATAACATTTTAGAAAGTTGCACATTTTTAATATATTGATTTATATATTATATGAAGCTCTTACAAATCTTTCCACCATTAGATCCTTTAACAACTGAAAATTGTGTCATTAATTTTGCACTTGAGAGATGGGTAGAACTTGATTTAATCAAGGCATAATTATGGTACTTGGCAATATAATTTTATTCTTTCACTGATGGAATGTGATCACATTTTTTTAAAAATTTTGACATGAAGTCTCTTAATACCATGAATGTTTCTTCTTTTTGTTTTTAAATCTTCCCCTAATTTTAGTTTCCTTTCCTCTATCTTTCCACTTCCCTCTATTCCACACTACTCCCTCCTCCCCCTTTTCCTTTAAACTTTCTTTTTATATAGCCAACAATTTTTAGTATACTTGAATATAATTTTTTGTATGCTTTCACTTCCTATAATAGATTGGATTGCTAGCATGCACCTTACAGATTGATCTGCCTGATATTTTTAATTGTCTTTCTAAAAATATAATATTCAAGGTCTCCTGAAATTGTTATAGCCATTGACAACAAGGTCTGCTCTCTCTTTTCTCAGCCTTATCAACTGTGAAACAGCTGTTCACCTGACTTTGATAGCTCCTTTAAAAGACCGTTCTCATGAAATATTCCCTAACCATGGCAACCAGAATGCATAAACATATACAGACACCCTTGTAGGAAAGCATTGTTCTCAGGGATTGTTGGGATATTATGATCACATAGTTTGGTGTGTATTTGGGGAAAATATCATGACTCAACCAGGTTGTAAAGGATTAATAGAAATTATGATAAGCAAAATAGAAAAAAATTTTGTTCTACCCCAGAGTGCAACAGGAATCATTAATCATTCTGTATGGCTAGCATTCTCTTCCTGAGCAGGTGCCATTGTTAGTTCTTGTTCTGTGTGTCTGTAACCTTTCTATTTTTACCTACACAAGCAACTTTGAAGTTTTATATTGAGCAATACATAATTTCTCCATGATTTCACCTCTGGAATCAAAATATCCCAGCTCAACTAAGTAGGTATTGTGCCCTAAACTCTTCTTTCTCTGCAAAACCTATAGACCGGAATTTATTCATTTATTTCTTCAACTAAATGTTTATTGATCCAGGTTCTGCACTAGGTGTAAAACCATCCCTGTTCATTTGTAGTCTCTCTAATTGGGACAATAGACATTCATCAAATAATCATGCAAGGAAATGGCACATTTGAACTCTGACAAATACTGTAAAAGAGAGGTACACAGTTCTAGGATATCTATAAAATGAGGAATTGACATGGAATGAAAAGTCAGTGACATGTTCTCTGTGGAAGCACCTGTTAGCTGAGATCTGAAGAACAAGTAGCAGATAAGAAGGCGAAAGAAGGGGAGAATGCACTTTCAGTAAAGTTGGTGTTGATGAAGCATGGCAAATACAAAAGAATAAAATAATTCATCTGGCTGTCATACAAGTTTGGAAGAGAGCAAAGGTATGAATTCAGATTGAAGAGGAAGCTGGGAGCAAACCTTCAATTTAGGAAGGGAAGATACAGAGGAACAGTTGCGTTCTGAAAAGGAGACTCTGGTTGCACGTGTAGACATTGGTTGGGTGCTGTGGGATGGGAGCGCAGATGCAAACAAACCAGCTAGAAGCCAAAGAAAGTTTTCAAGGTGGTAGTGTGATGAAATGGAAAGAAATGTGTATACTTGGGGAACATCTAGGAATTAAAATCAACACTTCATGATAGATTATATAAAAAGGGCGAGAGAAAGGAATATTTCACTGATGATGCCTTGCTGGGTTTTGCTCCTGGATGCTTGATGGTACCATTTATTAAGAAATGGAACACTGGAAAAGGACACGTTTGGAGTAGGAGGATAAGTTATTTTGATATTAAGCTTACCTTCACAGAGACTACAGTTCATAGAAAGAAAGAGATACCAATAGATATTAGTGAAGAGCAAATGAGGACTATAAACTGTTCAGGAAGAAAAGCAGACCAAATATAATCAAGATGAATAGACATCTTGATAAAATAAAAAAGAGAAGATAAAAAGTAAAAAATAGAATGATCACTACCACTATATTAATGCATCAGTTACTTAATTGATACAGATGTCTTTTTTTATTTTCATTTTTTAAATTTTCTTTATTTTTCTCACATGTATATTTTATGTGTATTTAATATGGTATAATATAAAATAACAGCCTAATATTTTCTTTAATTTTAATTTCAACTTTAATCATAACTTTTTTCAGCAAATCATAAGAAAATACAGAAACTTATTTTTGTATTTAAAAATATGCTTTGGCCCTGGCTGCTGTGGCTCAGTGGATTGAGCATCAGCCTGCAAGCCAAGTGTCACTGGTTCAATTCCCAGTCAGGGCACATGACTAGGTTGCACGTCAGGTCCCCAGTTGGGGGCGTGAGTGATAGGCAAACACACAGTGATGTTTCTCTCCCTCTCTTTCTCCTTTCCTCTCTCCCTAAAAATAAAATAAAATAATAAATAAATAAATAATTTTTAAAAAAAGAATAAGAACCTCAGTTTAAAAAAAAAGATGCTTTGTACTCATTTAATAAATATTTTTAAAGATGCCACTTAATATTTTGCTTTAGTTTCTCTCCCTCTCAATTTCTCCATAGATGATAGGTAGATAGATAGGTGATAGGTAGATAGATGAGAGATATAGATAGATTATTGATAGATGATGGATAGCTATAGGTAGATGGATAGATGGATAGATATAGGTAGATAGACCAACACAAAAGCATGTAGTTCCCTTGAATATCATTAGATTCTTGCCTTGGTCAACTTTGGACCAGGGGTTCAGCAGAGGAAAGTCAATATATTTCCATAGCAATCGATACTTTCCATGTAATTACACAATACTTGTCCTAAGTCACCTGAGAGCATGGAGTCTCCTCCTTTATTTATTGCTGTGTCATCAGTTCTGAAGAGGTTTGTCCAGTACAAAGTCAGCACTCAGTCAAGATTTATTGCATAAACTAAATAAGAATATGGTTATAAAGAGTCCAAGATTGCTTTTTTAGAAATAAAAAATATTTGCATATGAAAGATATCACTAACAAAATATTTCTAAACTTTAGAATTTTGAATCCAGTCTAATGCAGTTTGCATCAGTATCTCTCTAAATCGAATATCAAAAACTTTATAAGTACATGGAGATTAGAATTTTAGTAAAGGTTGTAAAAATATAGATCTATATAAAATATTGTAAAATATCTTTATTTTGCAAAGAAAAATACTTATAAATTTAAACTATTTTCAAAGGTTTCTATTTTTTTTCTTAAGTATTTTGATGTTAATCAATATTCTATTATTATAAACTAAGGAATTCAGTTAGTTGATTTTATAGGTATGTAACAGGTAATTATTAAGAGAAATGCATAAATAGAGGATATAATATATACTAAGGTGTGTTTATGTCTAAATATATTTGTGTAAAATCAAATATTTCTATCAAGGTAAATTTTCTATATTTTATCTTGTAATGCATGACATTTAAAGTTATAACTTTCATTCTTATTAAAAATATACTGCTATCTAATTTGGGAAAGCTGGTTTGAGGGGTGTTTTCTTATCCCAAAAGTTAGACAGAATTTTGACAGGAGCAGGAAACGTGCTTGATTCCCTGCTGTGGATAAATAATCCTCTTTATATAAGAAATGGTCTTGGCAGCTGTGTTCAGGTGGCTATGTAGACTGAGCCGCCCTTCCTTACCAAACCAGAACAAAAGAGAAAAACATATTTTAGACACCATGCTGCAGATAATTAAAATGAAAAATTACAAAGTGATTTTTTTTGGCAGTTTCCTCCCCAGAATTCAATATCAAACTGTGGTTTCCATTTTTCCACTAATATGTCACAAGTTCCACTTTGGGTGACGTCTGTGATCCTGATTCAGGATGTGGACTAGGAGGGTCCAGGTCATGGGGACAGTAATGAAGATTGTTAGATTTATTAATGCATTAATCATCTTGCCAAATAAATGTTTACACAAAATAGGCATATATCTATTATCAACTTCTATTTCACTGGTTTTATTTCAATTACATAACTTAATTTGACTGTATCCAAAAAATTTTTTAATTAAAAAATAGTTATAATTTGTATTTGGGTAGATAGAAAAAAAAATGCCTGGAAGGACAGTGGAAACTATGTTGTAAGAAACATTCCACTTTCAAAATTCAACAATCTTGAATTTAAACATAGCTCTAAGCTTACTTTTATGGACAAAAGAAATAACTGTATGATAATCAGGGCTGTGTGCTAGTTTCTAGCATCTCTGCCTCAGTCAGTTCTTTGAATCAAAGTTCATTTACATTCCAACTTATTTATGTTTGAACTACCATTAGATTGAAATAGAACAGTAAAAAAGGCAACTGAAGTTTCATGCAAGATTGCTTTAATCATAAAACAGTACACAAAAGCCACCCCCCCCAAAAAAAATTAAGCCTAACATTCCTATATATCTGTTTATTTATTTTTAGACTATTGGTGGATTAATAGGTTAATAAAATAGCCATCTGGTGTACAATGAGAGGTTACTTTAGTCAGAAAACATTGTGTGAGAGGAAAAATAGTGAAAGGAATAAGATGAACTCATGCAAAATAAATTTTTATTAAATCAAGATATTTTTAAATCATCACTTGTTTACAACAGCAGCACTGCCCATTAACCAACACATGACAATTTTCACTTCTGATGACTTGAAACTTAGTTCTGCTAGCAAAATTATGAGTTTAAAAAGTGATTAAAATAAGTTTCCAGTAAATAGTGCAGTTTTTGCCGTGCCAAAAGAACACTTGTTGGCAGAAGATAAACATCTATATTACAGAGAAATGCAAAAATTGACATCCAGTGGCACAAGTGTTTCAGTAAAAATTTGGGCAAGATATATATTTTATGGTACAGACATAAAACTGGCTCTACAGCCTTGATGTGATTTTAAAAGTTACGGAACATTGTGAGCCATTTTAAGGACTTTGTCTTTTAATGTGAGTTAAAAGGGTGAACTGTTGCAAACTTTTGAGCTGAGGAGAATCTGGTTTGATGTTTGCTTTAGTAAAATCTCCTGAAGCTGTGTTGAGGCTATAGGCAGGGGCATGAGCAATTTAGTAACAACAGGGTGACAAGCCTCTAGCTGTGGATAATGTCTGAGAAATGATGAGATCCTGTATTTACCTGTATTTTTAAATGAGTGAATATTTCCTAACCAATTGAATATCTAGTGTGACAAAAAGAAAAAAATCAAATAGGACAGCAATGTCTTGGATTGAGCACAGAATCATGAGGTTGCCATTGTCAGTGATAAGGGATGCTAAGGTAGAACAAGTTTGGCAAGGGAAAGATTAAGAGTTCAGTTTTATACTTGTGAGAATAAAATGATTGTTCAGTATTGAATGTATGCGTTACTTTCTAAAACCACTATAGCAAGTGTGTGTTGTAGTTCTTATTTGTTGTTATTTTTCCGGTTTTCTGGCTTTTCCTGTGACATTTTCTGTTTCTTCATTTGCCTGGTTGCTTATTGTTTGCTAGATTCAATATGTAAACATGTAAAGAGGATTTAAGATCTAGAAGGATTTTATTTTCTCAGGAGCAGGTTTATATTTGTTTATGCAGGTGGCTAGAGTCGTCAGCAAAGTAGCATGACCTTAATACTATCAGGGATTGAAATTAGAAGTCAAACTTTAATCCCTGCAACTATGTTTCATGCTTATTTGGGGGATGTAGACCACCAGGATCTTAATCAAAACTGGGGTGATTTACAGATGCCCTCTGGTCAGCTTGTACCAGTTTAAGTTTTCATTCTTGTAAATTTTTCAAAAACTCTCATCAGCTTCTTGAGCTCTTATATCTTCTCCCAGAATTGGCAGACATCCTACAGGAAAAGTGTAGTTCAATACCAGGTCACATCCATGAGTTCTATTTCCTTTCCTTTAGAATTTGGCCCTACTGTAACAGCCTTGTTAGCATTCCAGTGGGATATTACGCACGCATACTTTATTAATTCATCTCAGTACACAGATTGAACCAAATTACCACTTCCACTACTGAAAGCAAAATTTCTAGTCCATTATATTTTAAAGCAATTTTAAATCCATATTTTATACCTAACACGAATAATAAAATGGAAACACTGAAGTGTTTATTTTTCAAAATACTGTTTTCCATTCTATTCTAGTTGGTGGGATATAACAGGAAACATATAACCAAGATACTGACTCTCATGAAACTTACATTCTACCAGGGAAGACAGAAAAGATCAGCATAACTCTCAGCATCAATGCCATGATTAATTTTAAGGAGTGTTCTGTAATATAGAGCATGTAGTGGATACTTTATTTTAAATAGTCAGGGACAGATTCCATGTGAAAGGTATACTTAAGCTAAGAAATGAAAGACAGAAAGAAACAAGCCATTTAACAATAGCATTTGAAGTTCTGAGAAAAGATAGATATGCTTGAAAAATAAGAAAAGGCAAGTGATTGTATACTGTGTTAATCACATGAAAGAATTATGGAAGAGGTTAGATGGCCAACTGAGGGAAAATTTATATAAAGCCTGGGAGGTCAGAAGAAATAAAATGTATGACTGCCAAAGTTTATTTAAGGCACCCAACTCCAGATAAATGATGAAAAGAACAAGAAAGGTAAAAACTCTTGCCTATTGGAAACATTAAAAATATAATGGGATAGTTTTTTTTAACCTTTCAACCAAATCTCGCCTTTCATTTCCTCCCTTAACCACTTCCAAACTGAACTGTTATCAGGCTAAACCAATGGTCTGATGTTACTATTATCTTTTTGCTCTTGGAACCAAAATAAAATGAGAGGAAATTAAAAGGCATAAACTTAGAAGCAGCAAATCACCATTTTATAATCTCCAGTGTAATAACTCACTTAGGCAAGATCATCACTGCATGCAAAGTAAAAAGTGCTGCAAATAGAAAACACACACACACACACTTTTACATTGCAGGTATCTGAGAGCATCCCTTGGTGATCCATGATAGAGCAAGAACTGAATTTTTCATACCCAGCCAATACTATCATGCACCTGTTGTCAATGATAGCTCCATGTTTCATTAGGATCCCTAAAGATCATAAGAAACTACACTAAAACATGCTATATATTTCCCTTTCCTGTGTGCAATTGTTGTTCAAAAAATTATTCTTAACAAATTAAACCAGGACACATTTAATCTTATAGCCAGGTGTGCATGTTGTGTGTGTGTGTGATCACTTTCTTCCAAACAGTTGTATACCTACAACATCACTCAAGTAACGCTATATTATTTTGAAGACAGAAAAAAAGAAGATAATGTCACAATGGCGAGTAGTGATTAAGGGAAAACCATTAATATTAAATACAGAGTTGCAATATTACAAAGTAAGACTAGGGCTTGCCTGCACACCTAGCAAGATGGGTGGTCCAGGAGTCCTGCAGTGTAATCCAAACCTGATCCGGGCCTTTTTGAGGTTTGGCGCCATCTAGTGGCAGATTTCTGCTATGCGACTATCGATGGAGATGATTCTGGGTCCTTGAGTTGAGGACTTTTGCTACCTCATGTTTAGTGTGAAGCCTGAGTGCTAAATGGCTTTCCTAAACTTCTTTGCACCTCCTCCCCTCAACCTTAAGCAGGACTTGCAGGGTTGTGACACAAAAAGGATCTTAATACTCCTGCTGCTGCTACTACCCCAGAAGTTAACTGCTGTTTCTTAGTATTCAGTGCAAACCTCATGTGTGGGTAGGGCCTTTTTCAATTCTTTTGCTCCAGGCTTAATATTAAGTAAACCCAGTGCACTTCAGCTACCGGGGTGGAATTTTCTCAGCTTCTGTTCTATCTCCCTCTGCCTTGCGAGGAAGTGGGTCTTGAGCAAGAGTGAGTTTCCTGCCCTCTCCAGTAGCTTTGCTTTTCATTTCTACAAGTTTCACCACTATAAATCCCTGTGAAAAAGGCATTTTATTCTTCTCAATGCCTAGTGGTATTTATTTATTATATTGTTGTAATAAGTTTTTCACATGCCTGTTTCTCTAACTAGATTATGAATACATCTGGGTAGAAAGCTGAGTCTTATATATCATTATAATAATATAATGACTAGCCCTGGCTGGATAGCTCAGTTGGTTAGAGCATCGTCCCAATACAACAAAGTTGTGGGTTTGATCCCGAGTCAGGTCACATACAAGAAGCAACCAATGAATGAATAAAGAAGTGGAACAACAAATCAGTGTTTCACTCTTTCTCTCAAATCAATAAATAAAATAAAAATAGAAAAATACAATGACTAAAACTTATGACTGTTTGCTATGAAACAGAGCTTGTTATAAAGTCTGCATGTACATAATCTCACTTAATTTCATCACCAAGCCTATAAAGTAGGCATTATAATTCTAATCTTTTAGTCTAGTAAGCAAACAGATTGGCCAGGCCTAGGGCCTCACTCTCAGTAGGGTCCTGCTTTTGGTTTAAAGCTCTACTGTTGCTACCTTGAAGCTCTTCATTTTATCTTGGAACTTCAAGTGGAGTCTGTGAGACAGTGGAGCAAGCATGTGAGCCATGGAGATAGTCCTGGGGTGTGCGAGCAAGTTCCAGCTTCGGCTCATGGGCCCGACAGGCACAGGGACATTCAGCAATTGGTTTGGTGGCTCAGCACACAGGTGCTGGTCTTAGAGCAGTTTGGGGCACTTTGGGTCCCCATTGTGGCCAGGCAGGACCTGGGTCCAGACTGGCAGCTGTGATGAGAAGCTGCAGGGGCAGCAGCCATGGTCACAGCCACAATAGAGAAGAGAAGTCACACATGTGGGCAGCACTGGGCCCAGTGTGCAGACCGTGCCTTGACCGTCTATCTTCAGAGTCCATGGCTGTGCACGGGCAAGTGTTTACCCTCTGATGTACTCAGGCAGTACATGAGGTCAGGAAATTATTGTAAAATAAAAGGGTACACACAGACTTTTCAATCAAGTTTATCAGGAAACTATTAGAATTCTTGAGAATTTGGAATATCTAGTTTTGAAAATGGCTGCAATATTGGAAAACAAATATCTACAGTATTAAATATAGAAATAAAACCTAAAGATCATTACATTGGACAGAAAAGAACATGATTTCCATATGAAGTTTTTAATAAGCCAATTATTAGTAAGAGGGACACTTTTAAATTTAATTTTTCCCTTGTAATTGAAGGTACGGTGATAAAATGACTTAATAGGTATTTTGAAATATATATATGTATATATATAATGAACTCACTTCTTTTTACTTTACATACTTTTTTCAATTACAGTTGATATGTAATATTATATTAATTTCAGGTGTACAACCTAGTGATTAAACATTTATATAACTTAGGGAGAGATCACCATGATAAATCTAGTACCTATATGACACTGTACATATTACAATAATTATTGTAATATTTATTACAATATATTTGACTATATTTCCTATTCTGTACTTTACATCCCTGACTATTCTGTAACTACCAATTTGTACTTCTTAATCCTTTCATCTTTGTCACCCATCCCTCAACACCTTCCTATATGGCAACCATCAAAATGTTTTCTGTGTC